>NW_010408562.1:0-10510 GCF_000710305.1 Buceros rhinoceros silvestris | reverse complement strand
TTTTTATTCTCTTTTTTCAAACGTATTTTTTCCTAGACTGCTCTTCATATTTCTAGGAAATCCTAGCTACATGTGACTGTTGATAGGTTTCATCTGTTTATTTAAAAATATATGGGCTTTTCCCCCCACAGATACGATTTTTTTACTACAGTCTTCTGTGTTGAAGTTATTGTCCCAGATATTGTACTTACCTGGGCCTTTTGTCTGGAATCTGCATCCCTTCTTAATCCAGCTATAGGAGCCCTAATGTATCTGTAGTAGATCTGAAATCACCAATGTGTTAGGTTTTTACTCCCTTCTCTCCTAGACCATGTAATCTGGAACAGCCTGTGCTATATCCTGGAAAATCTGTGTTTTCTCCTGCATAAATACGTTTCTGGATTTAATTGCATTTGGCTCCACCACACTTTGTGTATTAATGAGGGACTGCTAGAGACTGCATATGGTGAACACGTTCCATATTAAAAAAGTTATTTATTCTATCTGATGTCAGGCAGAGGTATTTCATAGTATTTTCCTTTTTCAGTCAATCCTTTCTAAATCATCTGACCTATCGCTGCCTTTGGTTTTCCTGCTGTCTTGACCAGGACATACGCAGTGTATCTAGCAATCACATTCTCCTCCTGTTTTGGACCTTTAAGTTGATGTTACAAACCAAACATTAAAATAAAAAATAAAATCACTTCATGTCATTTTCAGGGAGGCCTGTGTAGCTGAATGCTCTCACACTCTACTGTCTAATTCTGACGAGCATATACTGAAGTATCATACTGACCACTATTCAGCTGCGAAGTCATGGTAAGGGTAAGGAAGGCAAGAGCAAGAAAGTAAGAATGCATAAAAGAAATGCATTGACTGAAAACTAAATCTGAACCTTAACAGAAACCCACAGATTTTGAGCAGTTTTCTTCATGCATTAGAAAAAACCACACCCCTTCATTGAGGCTTGACATGTTTCTGCCAAGCATTGATGGACCGAGTGCAGCAAGTACAATGGGATTGTCCAATGCTGGCTGTGCCATTGTCTTGAGTGCTGGGTTGGGAAAAAGAGGTTTTTAGAAACAGTTTGAACTCTCATCCAAACATTTCATGAATGAGTCTTAATGGGTTGAGACATTCTGAAATTACAGGAACTGTTTGGGAAAGATACACAAGAAGTAACAATGGCGCAAAGCGATGGTAGCAGAACTCTGCAGAGTAAGAACGAAATGTGTTCAATTAACTCCGTATTCAAACCCCTTTCCCCGACCCATGGGAAATGGCTTCTGATTGTTGTGGAGAGTAATCATGGGGGATTTACTACGTATGAGAAGCATAGTGAGCGTATCCCACTGCGAACTGCGATATCTGGACATGTGGCAGAGGAGCTGCCCCTGTGTACACTCACAGTTTGATAACGGGAACCACCAACATAATACCTCTGACAACTGTAAAGTTATTACATTGTTTGTGTTGCAGCCTCATAACTTCTCCTTGCTCTTGCTTTCTCTATGTATTTTACTGGCAGTAAAACTCAGGAGATTAATAATGCTATTAATACTTTACTTTCTCTGCCAGATCTTCTTGGGTGGCCGGTGTCCAGCAGTACAACTATCTGTACTCGCTCACATCTCCTTAGCCTCGGTGCCAACCCTTTTTAGCATTCTTATTATGTTCTGCAAATTTTAAGACCCTAGTGCATTTTCAGAACCTCAACATAAGCTATTGGAAGGAAATACACTGAAGCAACAGTTAGTTACAATTTACTAAGAACTGTTGCATCTTTTCACAGAAGGCCTAAAAGCAAATCAAGCTATCTGAATGAATCTCCATCTGAATCCTCTTAGACTTAGTGAGAAACTATTCAGTGAAAAACTGACAGTCATTACTCAATTATTTTATGCTGTTTAACTGGAGCCTATAATTATCCTCATCACCCTTTTTGCAGCTGTCTTATAGCGTGACAGTGAATTTCTGCCCCTTCACTCGTGTGACAATGATGGACCTGTAAAATCTTTGCCCTTAGATTCCGATTCATCAGGCAATGAATACGGGTCTGGCACCCTATTCAGCTGTATATCATTACGACACACAGTCACTCCAGTCTAACTTTGTTAATAAACATTAACTTATGTTAATAAAGTTAATGTTATAGACATTAGGTCAATCTTCGGTTGCAAAATTGCCATTACCAAAAGCTGCCAGTCTGACTCCCAGTTCTCTATTCCTAGCCTGAGAAAAGATGAAACAGTAAAAGAGAAAAATGTCAAAACAGTAATAAATTATTTTGGAGCCACGGATAATAAATTTCAATGTGACCCTTCTAACACACGAAGAACTGTTACTGGAAACTCAAAAGACATGGAAACAATTGCACTTCAGAGTGAGAAAAGTATGATCCCAGCTCTTTGGTCCTTCTCGTACAAACGTGTACACCCATGTACCCCCTGCTAACGGCTGTGACACATTCATGAGTTCAGCGAGGTATGTCCAGGCTCCAGACAACAGCTTGAAGCATCATTTTTTCTTTGGCAGTGAAAGTCAATGAAAATACTGACAAAGGAATGCAGCCAGACTGTTCACAGAGTTGTACAAATTCCAGTCCTTCTTCATTCCCTCACTCATCAAGTCCCTCGATCAATAAAACAACTTTCCAAACTTGCCTTTTGTTCTAGTTTGTCTCAATATTCTTCTCAATGCCTACCACAACACACCTTCTAAAATACAGAAAACTAACATGGTACTAAGAAATTATCTCAGATTGTCTCTTTTCTCCTTAACAACACATCCATGGCCTGAAAATGTTTACAGCTGAAAAATTTTTGCCAGGGAAATAGCATAATACCTATTGCTGAAATGACAACCAGCTAATCTAAACAGCCTGGTGCCTGGTGAGCTATTTGCTTTAAAGAAGTGCTCAGAAGCAAAAAGCAGAAGCAAAATCCTACCATGCTAACTGTTAGAGGGATATCCTTGACCCTTGGGAAGAGATTAGCATCTCATTTTCTTCCTCTACCCTGTTTCTTTACTCCTTTTCTCTACTTCCTCCATTAAGTCTCCTATTGGATTGGTTTACTTTTTGTTTATTCCTCCTCCATTTTCCTTTTGTTGTCTTTGTATAGAAAAGATACTTCTGTGAAAACTGACTTAATTGACTTTCTCTTTTCCCCTTCCTCTGCCTATTGATTTTCCGCAATATCTTTCCTATTTTCCCACAAAACACTGCTACCTTCCCCGGCCTGTTCTGGTTAATGCCCCGGGATTCTTCCCTTCGCAGCCAGGGGAGAACATTCTTTTGGCAAACCCTTTTTTCTTACAATCTGATTTACTAGCACTTACTTTACCAACCCTGATAAGTTGTGGAAAGGTGAGAAATCAGCTGCTTTCAAAACTTACACGCAGGTTGGATGGTGCACTTACACTTCCTCTCTTCCTATCCTGATGTTTCAGGCACAGGGAAGATAAGTGCTTAAACGCACGAAGCATACAGGACTGTCACGTCTAAAGTACGGCATTGCTAGTATTCCCAGGCTTATTTTATTACACAGAATGCGAGGTCGAGACCCTCCAGAATAAGTACAAGCATGTCAATGAGAACAGCTAAAACAGATGAAGAATTCCCATGTTACATTAGGTTTATGTTCATCTTGTAACTCTGTATGTTTACTTTGCAGACTTCTGCCTCTTCTGGGAAGAGCTGTTCCTTTTGAACCATCAAGATGTTGCCAACTCTTGTTCTTCCAACAAACCAGACTGAACACAACATAGCCAGAGACATGAATTTCCTGACTGTGACTACCTTGGGTATCTGTGCCATCTGTTATTTACCAACAGCATCTCCAGGTGACGGTGATCTCGATCTGAATGTAAATTATCTCTTTGCCATAAGATGTGCCAGGCCTGTAACGCACACCTAAATGGATTTTTAGAATACACAAAAAAGGCTGCGCACCCTACATGCACTGCAGAAAGGGTCAGAGCATCACACAAACACTTCAGCGGTGCATGAGCTTCCTTAACCTCGTGTAGTTAAACCTGCACGTGCAGTTGATGTCCCAGATTTCATGCTTCCTCCACCCCGGTCTTTCTAGGACCTTGAGTGATTGAACCTATGCAGCCTCTGCACCAAATTTGAATACTCTGAGGGGACAGAGTCAGATCACTCACAACACTGATGCCCAGCTAGGCCTTGTCTCTGAATTCGGACATTTGCCCGATTTCATCCCAACAAAAGGCCCGATGTAAATGTAATATATTCACAGAGCCAGGTTCAGTAACTGCAGGTTCAGGTCCCACCAAGGCTTATCAACAAAGCGAGCTGCTCTCAGAGGGCTAGGTGTGAGCAGCACTGGCAGTTTGTCATGTCACACTGTTTAAATAATACAGGTTCATTTTTCATTTTATTTTCCCTTTACTGGTTCATACAGGCAGACACTTGTTTATTTCTCTCTGGAAGTCTTTTCTTAGGGAGAGATAAGTTACTCGGGGAGAGGAAAGGTTATATATTCAAACATGGTGTCAAGGTTGCTGCTAGACTGAGGAGTCTCAGCTGTGGATCCTCCAGCAAAAGGAATGCTCAGACCTGTACTTGTCTTTACAGTTGAATTTACCAAGAAGTTGCAATAAGGAGACACTAACTTCATTAGTAGCAGGTAACTGCAGCAGAACTTTTATTTATACTGTCCTACAAGGAGCACCAGAAACATTAGTATCTTACTAATGTTGTTAAGTACAAATTTGAAGAGATTCACGGCAGAATAAAGGTAGTTACAACCAGCCAGACTGGCTTTCATATAGGTGAATAAATTATTATCACAAACTATATGACTGCTACGTGTACATTAACAGTCTTGTCTAGTCGGGCACATCATGTAAAATAGATCAAGTTTTTGTTATTGATATGAATGTTTTGCTACTGCATGTTTTATTAAGCTTTGATCCAGACCGCCTTTGTTATGTAACGTGATTGGCTGTTAGAAGACACCTATCTCATCCCTAAAGGTTTGTAAAAATATGCTCCTGCATATCAGTGGTCCAACAGAGGGGTTTTTAAACTGCTGCAATCACCTGCACGTCACATCACAAAGCCACACTAAGAAAAAAGCCCCAAAACGGCTTAACTGGGCAAACAGGAATTGTCACCACACGCAGAAGCCAACGGTTTCTGCGAAACCTGTGCCCTCCATTGAAATCCAGCAGCGGTTGTAAAGCTCCCTTCACAGCCAGAAGGGCTGCAAACCACACGATTTGCAACACCAGCTTTAGGCTTCTATTCCACCGAAGCTGCTGCACCTCTGGACAAAGGGAGCTGTAAAAAGCAGCATCACTGCAGTGCCCCGGCACACTTCATCTTGTTGCTCCAACCAGCTCCTAGGAGCACAGCAGTGACAGTGGCAATGCCAGACTCACCACCCCGGTAGTCCAGTGTGTCCCTCCCTGCTGATTCTGCTCCAGACAGGACAGTCGATTCAGGGTTTCTGGTTCTTTGGCTTTCCAACAAATGCAGAAAATCCCCTCTCCAAAGGCGTCCAGGCAGGCTTCAGCTCCGTGCACTCCAAGAAGGCAGCTCTGAAGGGCTGTCAGAGAACACATGAATTTCACTTTCTGTGTAACAGCCTGAGGGCCAGCCATAGTCTGCAGGACATACCCAGTCTCTAGCCATCTTCCTCCAGCTTATCTTTACACCTCTCTTTCCTCCCAGGACTGCAGACTTCCCCAGTCACTCACACCACAAACAACTGACCACAAGTCTCCTACCAGACCACCGAGGCTGGAAAACCAGGCCAGAGCTCAAATCCTTATCCATGCACACCACTCCCCGCTTCTCATCACCCTCCAGACCAGCTTCTGCCCACACTTACGTGCTTTGGTACTCCTGCCAGTGCACCTCTAGAAACAAGCTGTCCCTCCCACGGGCTCTGCCTCTCTGTCTTCTCCGTTTTGAAACGTGCTCAGTTCTTTTGGCAAGACAGCCACCTCAGCTTTCCACCTCTAGCTTCTGATTGCTGGCAGCTCTCCATCCATTCCTTACAAACACGAGAAGTGTTCAGATTGATCATATTTTGATATGGAATCCTCTTTGTTCAGTATCATGCCCAAACCTGAATAAATGTCAAGGAAAAGAACGGTTTCATGTAATAATTACAGAAAATTATCTTCCTGTAAAATCCTGTTATTTTCACAAAGACAGAGATTGTTTGGATCCAGGAAGTGAGGTCAGGTTCAGATCCCGGGGAGAGTGGTGTGTAGTGGTAATAACACTTAGGATTTTTGCAGCACTCCTTATCCAGAGATCTGAGCTCTGTCTCCAGTATATTACAACAGCAGGATTTGTTATCTTATGCAAACTCCTTCCTAAATTTCACAATAGCTGAAACAAGCAGGAATCATTAAATTTGTGAGCTATTGCCCTACCGCTATGAAGGCTGAAAAACACTCGTAAAGCTCCTTCTTTACTTTGCTTTTATCTAAATAAACTGTAATACGGTCAGAGCAGAGGCAATTTTCCTCTCCCCTGATTACAAAGTATCTATGTTACTTTTAATGGCATATAAATATTAAAAATAATAGGAAGAAGGGGAAAACAGAAATAGGTAACAGAACTCTCCTCCTTTAAGAAAATTACCCAATCGCAACCCCTACAAAATGCTCGGCTGCCCTTTTACTACATCTGGTTCAAAGGCCACTAAAAACGGGATTCTTTGCACTGACATCAAAGGGCTCTGAATAGGGCTGTTGGTAACAGGAGGGGAGACAAGATTAACTTCAGCTTTCTGGCTAGAGAACCCAAGCAAAAAGTAACAAACAATAACGAGACTATAAGGTTTTCTTGAGAGCCTGCTGGTTTCAGCCCATTTTCCCAAACGCCAGCTACCCCCTATTAAGTTGCGCTGCGAGAGTGACGCAGTGTGCTGTTAAATACACCGCGTTTGCAGCTTGACATCATCTTCCCTTTCAATTACTCTAAAGCACGTTGTGATTAAGAAGGAAGCACGAGAGTGGGAAAAGAGATACGAATGGTTTATAAATGTAATAAACAGACTGGCTGCCTTTACTTAGTATCACATCTTTATCGATCAGGCTTTCCTCCTGGAAAAGCTGTCAGAATAGGTATCAGTGCCAAAACCTCCACCGCTGCCAAACCCCTACCGTGCCTTTTAAATATGGGCTTTATTACTAATGTAAATACATCCTGGAAGGTTAGCTTTTAAAGTGGTTTCTCTCAGATGTTTAAACACATCTGGAACTTCTTTATAACTCAAAACTGCTCTGTGTAGTCACCTGTATGATGAAGGTTAAACACTGCGGAATTACTGCTGGCGTCTCTGATTGCTTCACAATTGCATGAGTGTATTTATAAAGCAGGGATACAAGGGGCAGAGAAGTACTAAACAAAACCAAGATTACGTTCCTAATTGAAATGGCAGTCCAGGATTTTCAAATATAAAATCTGGAATCTGAGCTCACTTTTCTTAACATCATCTGTTTCAGCTGTTCCACATTCCAGGACTCCTTCAGCCTTGACCTCATCTCTAAGACAGATCCTCCCTTCAGTCAATTAGAAGTTCTCAAATATACAACATTTACACCCAGCAACAGGGTAGATCCGCTGACTGTCTTCCCTAGGCTGCTTGGGTGGCCCTAAGAATGAGGAAGTGTTCCAGCACAGGGGAATTCCCCCTGCGGGTAGGGAGGGCTGCTGGCTCTCAGGGCACTGCTGTGCTGCTCCTGCCCAAGGGCAGGAAGGAGTGTGTTGGAGGTGGGAACGTTTAGAAGGTGTAAAGAGAAGGATTAACTCCACACATTTCATTCAGAGCTCTCAAGATTTTTGCACAGTACCCATCCACCCTAAAGAAATTTACGTAGAAAAAGGAACATATAAACATATAAAGTTAAAACAATTTAAAAGGAGAAGCTGTAAAATATGAACTGATTCCCTTGGCTTCCAATCTGTGTCAGCTGCCTCAAAAGCAGCTGCTTTTTTTTTTTTTTAACCCCTTAAATAGACCTACAAAACCATTTTGCCTTGCTTGCTAATATCACTAGCACTAATATGCAGACGTTATTTATTACTACCCGAACTCAAAACGGACCCTGGAGTTTTGAAATTTATTCACGGCTCTTCGTTTAACCAGCATTCCTCTATGTATTAGGGAAAAAGGTCACGAGTCATTAGGTAATATGTGACACAAATAGCTTGATAATCAACGTAAATGAAAACGTCCAGAAGTCTTAATTCCTTTCACGAGTCTCTTTCTTCCCTTAGAGTCCATGTCTTATCTCTTTCTAAAGCTTACATGAGCTTTTGACCAAAACCTTGCCCTTAATTTCTGAACCCTGATAGCTAATTTCAGAATATATTTTATTACTTCTTTTGTTTACACAGCACTCAGTATCAGCGCTGATATGGCCTCCCCTGGCTTTTCGGAGATTAAGCAGCACATGGAAGGAAAAAGTAGGACAAGGTAGAAGAGGCCTTCAAAATATCCTTTCAAAGTATGGAACAATATGTTGTAGGAAAATGTGGTTAAATCAAATCACAACACGTGATCCTTTTTTTGCCATTAAAAACCCCTATATGTATGAGAGCTATACATTACTCATTTTAAACTTTTTGTTACCACGATAACCCTACCTCATTATTAAAAAAAAGTTGCAGAGAATAAAAAAAAAATCATAAATCATAATTTGGACTCATGTCATTGTTACTTATCACACCAGTAACATATAACCAGCACTGCCTACTCACCACAGAGAAGAGCCCTGTTAAACAGTAACTGTACAATAAATCTCAATTTTTTTCCTTTTTCAGATAAGTTAAAATGCAATCGTAAGCACTTGTCAAAATCAATCCTGCAGCCAACAGTATCAGAGAATATCTAGAACTTTCTGAGTTGAAGCAAGTAGTTTTTCTACTTGTAGAAGAAATGGAAATATCTTCAAACCCATTTTCCAGAGATGTTTGTCACGATATTTTTCAAAATTTCGGCAGTAATTTCAAAATTACAGTGAAGCCTGCCTGTAACTCTGGTGCTGCTTGGAGAGCACGGCTTTGCTAGACACAAACCTGTCACCCAGCAAAGCAAACCGCAGAAACACTCGGGTCCCTGCAGCTGCCCGTCCTCAGAGGTAAGCCAGCACGTCCCTTCCTCGATCAAACATGACCTGCAGGATAACGCCAAGTTCAGTAATTACACCGGATCTATTTCCCCCTGTATTAGTGACTGCGGTGAAACTATTTACAGTTAGCAGGATTAAAATCAACAAGGTACTTTTCACAGCTCTGTCCTTGAATGTGGTCAATACTTGCGGCTACATCCCCACGAACCACACTCCCTGCAACGGGCACAAACCTTAGTGATTTACTGAAATCGTCTTTTCCAGCCGAGTTTTGAAGATGGGGCACGATTAATGTTTCTGTGATTTCAATTCTATGTTGTAAAGTCTTGCAGTTTGCACAGACTGTGTGAAACAAAAGCAACTGAAGCTTCCGCAGAGAGCCGCGGTCTTGGCAAAACTTGAGAAAAAGGCACTTTCTAGCTATCACCCTGCCTACACCGAGCGCCACGTGTTTGTCAGTAGCTGGGAATATGGTCAGGTGAAGCTCTCCCACAAACCTCTCAATCTTTAGAGCCTGGTGAAAGGCGAGGTTTGACAAACCGACAAAACATGGCATCTTTATGAGGCTTTTGGAAAGTGTCGTGAGTGAATAGTCCACACCAGAAGCTGGAATCGGGGGCAGGGGTGGGGAAGAATGTGATGCGGTAGAGAACAGCATTCCTCCTGCCGCTAACATAACCTGAGTGATCCTGCAGCTAGATTGCTACTCACAAGTCAGATTAGAGTGAACATGTCAAACTGACACGAGACATAAAAGCAGTTTTGGCTGCAGCTCTTTCTGTTACTACTGAAACATTCCTAAATAAAACATTGTGGTTTGGCTGAAAATATCCACAACTGAATTTGCTAGCCTTTCTCCATGAGCAACATATGTTTCCTATAGCAGGATGTATTTCACATACTACTGTAAGAAAAGATACAGCCAATTTCCTCAACCCTTAAACCCTTACCTGTGTCACCTAATAGCTGATGTTATGATAGCAAATGGAGCCACGTGCAGGAGTGTTTTTCTAGGCACAGGCATCAGGAATTTCACACAACATGAAATCCCCATTTACCTTAAATTTTGCACCCTAGGCAGGCTGTCTGCAAAGAGGTGGGTGTCCATAATTAACAGGGGAAAAATAAAGTAATGATAAATTGGTGACTTGATTTCAGCTGGGGAGTCTCTGGCAGAGTCCTGCGAAAAAGCCCCAAACAATTCCCAAATCCGTAGCCCAGATTTCAGTCAAAACTTTGCCTTTTTATCGCCCTGTCCCCCTGGAATCACCCGTAGAACAGGCGGCTCAGATAATTTAAAAGTGATGAACTAAGATCAGCCTCAGCAACAACAAAAGGACCGTGCCTGCCTCCCGCTCCCGGGGGGGGATGCGCGGCTTTGTCCCTGCCTTTTACCTGCCGGGGGTGGGAA
>NW_010408561.1:1251-4263 GCF_000710305.1 Buceros rhinoceros silvestris | reverse complement strand
GAAAGCAGGGTGCTCCGAGCCCCGTGTGACCTGGCCGTGAGCACTGCCGGCGATGGGGCAGCCGCAGCCGCTCTGGGCAGCCTCTGCCAGCGCCTCCGCACCCTCACGGGACGGGAAGATGCGTCCTGCTGATTTCAACAGTCTCGGGTCGCCCACAGGGGTCTGCAGAGGACCGGCTAGAATCCTGAGACCGATTTTTTAAAAAAATGCAGACCCACTGAACCACAGGGGAAGGATAGGAATAGTAGGCACAATTGCGACAGCCAGGCAACTTCGTGCTTGGATCAAGGGTAAGAAAATTGACTGTTAAGTATTACCTTGGTGGCTGGGACATTCTGAGAGACTTTTTGTGTGTGTGTGACTGAGACGTACTTTGTACGAAGTGAGTGCGGAGCCTGAATCTGCGTTTCTGCTTTTTCCTGCAAGAGAAGCAGCCAGAGAAGGACAAAGTGAAAGAATGGAGTGACAGAGGAAGTCTCGGGAAATCAGAATGGGGAATAAAAATAGTAGGCCTAAGGAAGATAAGCAGGACAGGGAAAAGGGTCTGGGGAACATCCCTCCAAGACAGTCCTTTGGGAGAGGATGTTGGAGCATTGGGAAAATGTGCCTTGTACAAGGAATAAAGATAAGAAAAAGATGATACGTTATTGTTGTTTCATCTGGACAAAGGAAGGTATCAAATGCCAGGCTGTATTCTGGCTAAAAGAAAGGTCAGATGAGGATTGGGTGTGAATGACTCTCGGATAAAACCTGAGATGTAGGACCTATTGGAGCATTTACCACCCCCTTACTACCCTTCTCAGGTAATCCCCCAACTCACCTCCTCAAAATCCTGGGAATCCAAGATTAGAAGAGGTGACAGACCCCATCCCTAAGAAAGGAGGGTGCCCCCCAAAATGCCTCCCCCAAACCCATACCCTGAATTGAGTCAGTTACGTCTGGTATGGTCTGGGACTGGTCATTTGGAAAGTTCCTGTAAGCCACAGATGTCCTGTGCAGGGGCTGTAACCAGGTTACCAGAGCCTATAGGTATAGGTCTGGTCTGGTTTAGAAACTTGTTTGTGTCAACTTTGTGGATATTTCTGGGTTTTGGACTCTGGACTGGCAACTTGACATTGATTTATGATTTACTGGATACTGGTGTGAGTAACAATCATTGTTATTTGGTGTATCTCTCAATGTTTTAAAACATCCGAAACATTCCTTGTGTTTGCTGAAAGGGGGTGAACGTTTGTTTGAAGTACTATTTGTAGGGTGTAATTGGTTCCTACAGTATATTTGCTGTGTCAGTTTGTGAAATGGGAGGTTTGCAGAGTGTAGAGATTAAGAATATACCCCCCCGCCCTGGGGTGTATATTGGAAAGATATTGAGGGACCCCCGGGAGGGGAAGTTGATTAGAAAACTTGGATAAAATATTGTGAACGGTGGTGGCCTTTGAATGAATTAGAAGATGATGAGAAATGGCCAAAGAATGGAACTTTAAAATATAACACCTTGTTGCAGTTAATGTTGGTTTTGTGGAGAGAAAATAAGTGGAATGAAGTAGGATATGCGGATATGTGGGGGTTTTTTTTTTAGTGTAAGAAATCACCCTGAATGGCAAAGAGATTGTGGGGTAAACTTGGTACCATAAGTATTGGCTTTAGAGTAGGATTGAAAGAGCAAGCCGTTAAAACGCCATTGCTCTGCATGTAGTATTGGAAAGAGACCTTTGAAAGTCAGGGCATGAAAGGTGCAGGAGGAAAAGCAAAAACAGAAAGCACAGATGATGGTTTCTGTGATGAATCAGGTTGTGAAACAGAGAATAGAGCCCGTATTTCAGCAAGGAAGGGGAAGGTGGACACAGGGGAGGGGAAGAGGTGTGAGAGGGTCCAGGGGAGGGAGTGTCAGGCAAGACGGAAGACAAATTGCTCCCTCCCCCGCGGGATGTTATCACTGTGGGAAAACAGGACATTTCAGGAGAGAATGTCCTGAGATAAAGAAGGAAGAAATGGTGGTGTCGTTAACGGCTTTTGAAGATATCCGATAGGGGGGTCAGGGGTTCCTCAATTTAATGTCCCACCAGGAGCCCTTGATAAATTTAAAGGTGGGGCCGCAGGAAGAAGTTGTCTTCCTAGCTGACACAGGAGCTGCTAGAACTTCACTAAGTTTTATGCCTCAAGGAGTGAAGTTTACAGGCCAACAAAAGACAGTTCCAGGAATTAAAGGTGGTGGGTTTTCTGTTCCTGTGTTTGAACCAATGCTATTCAAGCTAAGAAAAGAGGTGGCCGAAGTTCAGGCATTATATATTCCCGAAGTTGGAGGCAATATATTGGGAAGGGATCTGATTGTGCAGGTTTTTTTTGCAATCACGCGGTGTGAGCTAGGACCCTGTGACTCCCTCGCTCCGCCACAGCCCAAAGCTAGTGGCCAAAGAGTCATCACCGCGGCGACTAATGACCTGGGGACAAGACAGACAAAAAAACTCCAAAACCAAAACAAAAAAACAACCCTCAAAAGAAGTTAAATATTTAGGGCATTTGATCAGTGAGGGAAAACAGTAAAATAAACCCAGGAAGAATAAAAGGAATTGTGGAATTGACTCTCCCACGAACAAAGAAGTTAAGGACATTTTTGGGGGGTTAACTGGTTGTTGTCATTTATGGATAGATTCCTATGCACAGAAAGCAAAAGAACAGCTGGGTTTGTCGGTTCAGCTGGATGGGGCTTCAGGCCAGCCCTGGTCAGGACTGCCAGGGTCAATGAGCAGCTTTTGTTCTGAGTTGGGAAAGTAGAAAAATATCCACAGGTTTGAATATTAGTTAACTTTGCTAAAAATGCTTTTGCCTGCCCTGCCCTTGAGTTGCCTAAAGCTCTATGTAAACAGAAGAAACAAAGTGTTATGTCCTGCCCTTGCTCACCAGCCCCCTTTCTCACTTGAAGAATGCAAGGCTTAGGCAGAGGGTCTTATCACTTGACACTTCATTGTTTGGGACAAGATAAAGAGGAGAAGACTATTGTCTCTGCAGCCA
>NW_010408561.1:0-241 GCF_000710305.1 Buceros rhinoceros silvestris | reverse complement strand
ATCAAAGTTTGGAGGCACAACGGTCCACGTACACGGATTCACCGAATGTCCCAGCAGACCCGGCTCATCTCACTGTGAGCAATGTCCACACCACACACCATTGACTGCAGACACCCACAAATCCACTCGGTGACTCTGGTTCTCGGAGTCAGTAGAGCAGTCAGAGGGGGCAGCTGATATTCTGGTGTTTCGCATCGCTGGGGTAGAGGCGTGTGTGGATGAGGCGGTGCTGGAGGAGATG
>NW_010408560.1:43639-68641 GCF_000710305.1 Buceros rhinoceros silvestris | reverse complement strand
ATATTTGGGGTTAGATCATGGGGGTTTTGGGTTGGTTGGTTGGTTGGACTTTTTTTAACTAGTGTGAATCCTCTTCATCACAGCATCTTAAAGATCCCTTGAGGCTTAGTAAGATACGGTTCAAGTACACCAAAGGCTTAAGACTACTAAATGATGTTCAAAACCTAAATTTTAAAAAATAAGCTTTAGCTATAAATATAGTATATACATGATAATGTGGAGTCCTTTATGTGGTGCTGCATCCTGCTTTGTTAAATATGAAAGGGAGTTCAGATATATCAAAGGAACACAAAGTGTGCTCAAACCCCACATATAATCCATGCTCTACTTTAAAAATACTACTTACAGGACAGGTAAATCTATTAACTGCTGATTTTGGAGAAAAATTAGTATTTGTAGAGGTTTTGTAGAGTTCCCACTTTCTTATATTACTTATAATACTTCCTTTGTTTTCCTGTAAATTTGAGCTTCCTCTTGGTGGAATTAGGTCCAGGGCCAGTTTCCCATTCCTCTGGTCTGATGTACAGGACATGCTGAGCAAAGCCAACACAGCAGACTGGTATGCTTATGTTAGTGCTGGGATATCTGGTTTCAAATTATATAAAGCCAGATGTAAAGGGAAGTGGAGACAAAGATGTCTAAAGACAGCATAGAGAAGTGCGCCACTGAGGCCCCTGTGTGCCGGTGTGTGTGCCAGCACAAATGGTCTTTTGAAATCTTTCTATTACCAAAATTCCTAGATTTGCAACAGTAGAAAAGGCAAATGCAGAAATCAGTACAACAGAAGATTTCTGTGGATGATGGAAGCTGCGCAATTTTGCCCTTTTCCCTGCTTTTTCAGAAATATAGAAGATCTGTGAATATAAAGGAAAAATAATTGCCTCAACCATTTTCACAAACAAATGCAAGATTTTCTTGCTTTTATTCATATTCAGGTGCTCCTGCTTGCTGTAAACACTTCACCATACCAGAGCCTATATGCTCATAGTGCTGATACCGAAGAAGGATCACGACATAACTGAACAAGGTGACACTATCAGATGAGAAGTTGTTGAGGTAACTGTGGCTCGGGGCACGACACTCCTTCCTTACTCTCTCCACTGCAAACTTCCTACTCCCAAGACTGACTCATTTTAGATGGACAAGGATTTGCCTTGTAGGATGTCGGGGGAGGCAGCAGCCAAGTGAGAGGGGCATTGGTGCCCACTCCTCCCATGACCCCCTGACCTAGGACATGGGATACTACCCTGAACTTCTCCCTCACTCAGTCTCCCAAGACCCTACTCATGCAACAAGTGTGCTCTGAACCACTTTCTCTGACATTTTGCTCGGCAGAGAAAGGGAAGGAGGAAATCATCCTTCTGCAAAGCAGAGTGAAGGTAAAGTAACACCACTCCAGCTGTGGTGAAGGAGCCAGGTGAGGGAGATCAAATATAAACACAAAGTGGGTCAGAGCTCACTTGCATGAGAACAGGAGGGGTATGTGTAGACTGACGTAGAAATCTGGGGTAAACTTGCACTAGTATCGCTTGGCTTTGTGTGCTGTGGCATAGGCTTTTTCTTGCCACACAGCTGATACAAAAGCGTAATGCTCATCACTGCCATTTGATTTTCAAACATAAAAAGAAAAACTTTTGTCAGGAAAACATTTTATCATGTGGGTCAGGCAGGAGGACAAACAGAACTTGAGTTCAAAGGGTTTATTCTGACATGATTCCAGGGGCCTAATGTTATTTTATTATCCTCACAGTTAGCAGGAGTCCTTTGAGCAAAATCCTTGGGGACAATCATAGATCAGCTCCGATTGCATTGTCTTCATTTGTGTGCATTCTTCACTTTGTGCTTGCAGGCACAGCTTTCCTGAAGAACAGTTTGGTGGTTACCTTATCAGGGAAGGAGAAGCAGGATGGCTGATATGAAGGAGATGGAAGGTACTTCTCAAACCTCAGGGGAAAAAAAAAAATCAATGGACTGCCCGCTTGTTAGAAAATGACAGAAGTTTCATACTGCTGACGTAATCCGCTAAGCCCTGTCTCCTACCCATCTTACTCATTAATTAACTAGTGTGTCATTTAGGCTGATTTATGCCTTCAATGTGTTTTAAAAAAGCAGAAGGTGTCCATACCTCCATATTTACACAAGTCCCACTTGTTCATATAAACAACTCTTCCTTTTGTCTGTGTAAGTCCCAAATCTTGTTCAAAAGAATTACAGATAGAGTAAGGAGATCTCTCTGTCTCATACAAAAATCGTAGGCAGAAAGTCCTCTTGAAGAGACTTCCTAGAAAAAGAACGAGGATTAAAACAACTTTTCCTTAAATTAAACTTTTGTGGTCTGATTGTTCTTGCATGCTGAGATAAGCAGCTCTTTGCTGACAATATGTGGAGCTGAGGGAGATAAAATTTCAAGAGCATATAGGGTGCAGAAACACAGAGTGCCTAAATCTCATCAAATTCTTAGGGCTTATGCCCCTAAACTGCCTTGTGAGCTTGAGCAGACCTTTAAATCTGAATATCCATCCTGTCTTATTTAACAGACTATGCAATTAAGAACAGAAAATCCTTCTGTGTAATTCTGGGGAAAAGTACTCCACGTTGTAGGAGGTGACTCTCTGGACAGATGGCATTTTAGGGCTCCAGATCTGTAGCACAAGATTGCTCAATTACACACGCCATCATGCTAACTTTTATAAAAGCAAGTCACAGCAAAAAATGTACCTCAGTTTAATTTTAATATTTTGCCATGTTAATTTCAATATAAGACTAATTTCTGATCATTTTACCACTCAGGGGCCATCTGTTTTTAATTTAATCCTAGAAATTAAGCACCAAAGCTAAATTAGACACAATTGGTAAAGTAATTCTTGGTTAATTGTTAAGCAGATATGAATACACAGAAATGGGAGACTTCCATTGTAACGGTCACCTAAGCTTTCAAAGCCAAAGTTAAATCCTAACTAAATGCAACTTTTTCTCACAGTAGACTCATGACATGTTGTCATGGGTAAGACCCAGCTGATGATTAAAGCGACACAGACTTTCTATTTCTCTCCAGGAGAAGAAAATACAAGTATTTACGGGTCAAGGAAAGGAACAAGGGAGGATTCACCGCTTTATGGTCACAGGCGAAAGACAGACTTGACTAGGAGAAACAAAATCAATTTAATTAAAACCAACAAAACCACAACTAAATCACTAATTAAAGTAGGACAGAAAAGAGAACAACAGGATCTGAAGTACACCTTCCCCCTATACCTTCTTTTCTTTGGTCCCTGCTTTACTACCTCCCCTCAACACTTGGCACCAGAGTGGGGGGAACAGAGGATGGGGTGTGCAGTCAGTCTTAGCTCTCTCCAGGTTGTTCCTGCCACTTTTACTTCATGCGAAACACTTCTCCCAGGTCCTTGCAGCCACATGACTTCCCCCTCTCACAGGAGACAGTCTACCAGGAATGTCTCTGGCTCACATAGGGGTCTGCGGCCAGAATCAGCACTCCCAGTGCCTAACCGACCTGACACCAACCCTCCTCAAAGTCACAGCATTTTTCAGGATTCTTGGCTATCTACATCGGGGCCCAGCTCCTGGCGCTCTGCATCATGGTTCATCTCTCTGCAGGTCTCTGCCTCTCTGCAGGCCAACCATCTTCACACCAGCGCTCTCTGAGGGTTGCAGAGTTTCAGACTGCCAACTTGCCACGGACCAAAGGGAAATGTCTGTACTGGCATGTCTTCCCTCAACATCCTCCTCAGTTACCTGCATGACTTCATCGTTGCTTCTCCTTCCACCCCCGCCCCGCCCCACTCCAGCCAAACAAAACAGCACTCCCCTAAACCAAAATGTGCTCCCAAAGGTGTTTCACCTTTGAAATAGGTTTATTTGCAGAGGTATTGGTTGGCTCAGCCTTGGCCAGAAGTGAGGCCGGATTGGAACTGGGGGATATCTTTTAGCGAAGCTTCTTACAGGAACCACCCTAGCAGCCCCATGCCCCACCACTGAAACGCTACCAAATAAAAGTGGCAGCCTCCCTCCCCACCACCAAACCCACACCAATTCCTAAATCACAACACACGTAGAAAGAAACCAGGCTTGGATCCATAGCAGGCTTGTATTCTGAACAGAGATGTTTTCATCTAACTCTACTCGAAAATTATGAAAGTTATTGGAAAATAAGTAAGTTCAACGAGAATTGCGTTCTAAGATCTCTCATCTCTCTTTAAGTTTAAACTTGGAAGTACTATAATGTAGATTAATTTGGTATCACTTTACTTACATTGTAAATTTGCATTTCTATATCGACTTCACTTGGGATTGTCACCCAAGTGACCAAAAAGGGGAAAATTCCCCAGGGAAAATTAAAATCCTGAAGGATTATTTTCTTGTGGTGTATGCAAGTCATTTTGACCCTTTCCCTTCCATCAGAAAATAAATTTCATGGATTTTATGATCAGCAAAAACAACTGCTCTCAATAAAAATAATGGAATTACAGTTTTGACAGGAGCACTAGGGAAGAACAAATAATACATGATTAGTTTAGGTGGAGCAAGTCATATTACCCATATATAAACATAAATACAGAAATAAATGAAAAAAAACATTGTAGCCTGAAGAATAACTATTTCCGTATCAGTATTAGTGACTTTAAATATTTCAGTGAGATACTTTAAAAACACTTTTTCATAAAGTGTTCATTTACTTAGTTGTCTGACATTTTACTACATGGAAGTTTCTGAAACAAATAAGAAAAGTAAGTTTTGCTTTTACCAAAGGAGCAACTCTACCATTTTGATGACTTTTGCAAAGTTTTCCCAAAACCATCAGCTTTTTTTGATTATAAGGCTGTTTCACTGGAGCAGTATTACAGAAAAAAAAGAAACCCCTGTGAAGTAAAAGTAACAGCTCTCAAAACACAGAATTGTCTGCAAACCACAGAACAATTTTTCATCCTGCTTTAAAATTGGTTTTTCAAGGTGAAAAATTAACTTTTCTGTTCCTCAATTCTTGCAGGAAATAAAAATGTAGCATGCTATTAAAGTGAGGCATATATAAGTGTTTAGATTAGCTAAACCTCTTCCAGAGCCATTACTGTCTTGCAAAAAAATTCCTGACAATGCAACAGTGGATGAAATAGAAGCTATTGTTCATTTACAGGTAATATCCACCAGATGGCGCAAGGAAACAAATTTCAGTCAAGCCGGCATAAACCGCTTTGTGGTCTTAACACACGGGATGAGGGAAAGGAGAAACAAGAGAAAAAAATTAGGTATAGGATGCTCAGAGTTCATAGCTATAGGAAATAGAATCACAGAGTCATAGAATGTTTTGAGTTGGAAGGGACCCTCAAAGGTCATCTAGGCCAAACCCTCTTCAACAAACAGGGACATCTTTAACTAGATTGCGTTGTTCAGAGCCCTGTCCAACCTGCCCTAGAACTATCACCTCCCTGAGCAACCTGTTCCAGTGTTTCATCACCCTCATTGTAAAAAAAAAAAAATTCCTTGTATGTAGTCTAAATCTCCCATCTTTTAGTTTAAAACCATTACCCCTTGTCCTTTGCAACAGGCCCCACTAAAAAGATTGTCCCCACCTTTCTTAAAAGTTCCTTTTAAGTACTGAAAGGCCACAATATGGTCTTCTCAGAGCTTTTTCTTCTTCAGGCATAACAACTCCAACTCTCTCAGCCTTTCTTCATAGGAGAAATGTTCCATCTCTCTGATCATTTTAATGGCCCTCTTCTGGGCACTCTCCATCAGGGTGTGCTGAGGACTCCAGAGCTGGACACAGTACTCCAGGTGAGGTTTTGTCAGAGCACAGTAAAGCAGCACGATCACCTTCCTTGACCTGCTAGCCATGCTTCCTTTGATGCAGTCCAGGATACAGAGGGCTTCCTGGGCTGTGAGCACACATTGTAGGCTCATGTCCAGCCTTTTGTCTACCAGTATCCCCAAGTTCTTCTCCACAGATCTGCTTTTAATCGCATCCCCCCCCAGCCTGTATTGAAACCAAGTATTGCTCCAGCCCAGGTGCAGGACCTTGCATTTGGCCTTGTAGAACCTCATGAGGTTTGCAAAGGCCCTCTTCTCCAGTTTGCCCAGGTACCTATAGATAGCATCCCATCTCTTAGGCGTGTCAACTACACCACTCAGCTTGGTGTCATTTGCAACATTCCTGAGGGTACACTCGATCCCACTGTCTATGTCACTGATGGCTTCTTCCAGTACATATCCCTGAGGGACAATGCTTGTCATTCATCTGGATGTCACACCATTGACCACTACTCTCTGGATGAGACCATCCAACCAATTTGTTTTCCCCCAATCAAATCCATATGTCTTCAAATTAGAGAGAAGGATGTTGTGGGGAACCATGTCAAAGGCTTTACAGAAGTCCAGATAGACAACATCCATAACTCTTCCCCTGTCTGCCGTTACAGTCACTCCATCACAGACGGCCACTAGAATGACCTAACAAGTCAAATCCCGAACAAGTTCAACTCCCAATGCTCCATCGTGTGCTCACTGTGACTCACATGGGGAGAGGTTGCATTTCTAATGAACTCTAGATGTAACTGTCACATAAAAGCAAACCTAACTCTAATTCGTTAGAACAATCAACTTCGTATTTACTTATCATGTTCTTAAGGAAGAAGAACACTCATGGCAATGACCAGGCAGGACTTGCTCTTGGTGAAGCCATGCTGGCTGTCTCCACCTCCCTGTCTCCCATGTGCCTTAGCAGAGCTTCTAGGAGGATCTGTTCCATGATCTTGCCAGGCACAGAGGTGAGGCTGACAGGTCAGTCATCTCAAAATATTGCTGAAATTATACATTATAAACAATTTATTCACAAGTGAAAGGAGAAGAAAATCAAATCCTCAGAAACTTGTTCATTCTGGGGTGGTTTTGAGACAGCCTTTCAGGTAGTCTCTATTTGGTAAAAGTGTATAGCCATATTCACTTTTGATGAAAGAAAAGTTTTGATTTCACTAGGAGAAATGAAATCAGTCATCTGGAGACAAAATATTAACACTGGATGTCATAGAAAAAATGTGAAATACATACGAGAATTCCTTTGACAGGTCTTTCAACCTTTCCCCACACTTTAAGTATAAAGCAAACTAACCTTTGCCCTTAAACCCATTCTTGAAACACTAGAAACTTAGAGACCCCACATCTACCCAGGGATCCTCAACATCATGGGTTTTATTTCTCTGTCTGAATAGCTCAGAGATATTTGGTCCTATTATGCAAAGACATCTCGCTCTACCTATATCAGAATAATTATTATTCATTTATTCTTTCATTCATTCTCATTGGGCTTATACTTTTCTACCACAGTAAAATCCTTGGTGGATTAAATCCTTCATGTTTGTGAGTTGTGTAATTCCTACAGATGTCCTTATCTAGCAATAAGGACATAAATAGAAGAATTTTGTATACATCTCAGCCTCCAGCAGTGAAAACCTGTTTTTTTTTTTTTTTTTACTTCTCTTACATAACAAGTTCCTGCTGGTATGTAGAAGTGGGGGGAGGGGGGAAAGGGATTTGAAACGTCAGTAAATAACAAGCAGAATTATTTAAATGCAAATTAAAAGTGGATACACACAGACGTACACAGCTTGTTCTGAAGAGTTTCCTGGGATTGCTTATTAGTCTTCAAATGTCATGACACATGCTGTTTTCATGGATGTGTCAAACTATCAGCTGGATGGGGCTGGAGCAGCAATTGCAACTTCAAATGTATTGTTCCCCTCTGATCGTTCTAATTACACAAGCAAAAGGGTCAGACTGCAGTAACTTCATTTGCGCTTCAGTCCCCATGTGGTGCCATCACCCCCATGGAAAGAGAACTGGTGTCCAGCTGTGTTGGGGGATCACGATCTGGCTGCCTGGTGCCAGTCAGACACAAAAGGCACTTCAGCAGAGCTGCCAGCTGGGCTTACTTAAACCCCGCACTCCATTCCAAACTTAAGAACACTAATTTCAAAACAGCCTTCTGTAAACTCTTTTGTGTCCTGCTTTTTTCTGATCAAAGCACAGCAGGTAGCACTGCAAGCCTTCCCCAAACCATGAGCCATCAGTACCTTATTCAGCCATGAGCCCACGTTGAGCTGTCAGTGCCTTATTCACACCCTTTTGCCCTTTCTGGTATAAATGAAAAACAACACAGCTGTTTGTGGAGCTAAGACAAGTCTCATAGACTCTTAGATACCATAAGTTAAATAGAAGGTAGCATGACCTAGAATTCAATCAGTTAAAATCTCTGGTCCACTGTGTACTCTTGAAAAGTGGTATAATGCAGCGTTATCTTACAAGAGTGCTGGGAAAATGAACAATTGTTTCTTTAGTTGAAAGTTGGAATTACAAACATAGATGGTACAAACATAGAGGTACAAAATGTTCTTGTCAGAAACAATCAAACATAAATCTGAATTTTTAGAGATTTTTCTCATCCTTAGATGCATGGCACAGACTCTTCTCCTTCATTCCATCTGGCAGCTGAAAAACAAACAGTTAAGATCATTCATTTGTTGCAGACCAGCTGGGTATTGTAATTAGTCTTGCCTGGCACTCAAAAATGTGGCATGCATTTGGTCAGTTCTAGTTTAGTGAATAGAATTTGCTTGGCAATTTTCAACTCTTAATCACAGAGCACATACACACATATATGTGAATATATGCACACGTCTGCAGTTTATATATGCCTATGTACTTGATATTAACTAACTAGGCTATCATTCATAAGGTTCATATTTCAGAAACACTAACTTCTGGTAGGATTTCTGATGCAAATATTACCACTTGTTTTGTAAGATAATGAAATTGGAGAAGAAATCTTTCCTGTTTTTCACTGTGTAAAGCAACTTGCACACTAGTGCATTGTGCTAGTAAGTCAGTACAGGATTCCACTCTCTAACAAGTCTTTTTGTCATCCTTCTGATGGCTCAGAGTGGGTTTGAAATTTTCAGACTGACCTTGCTTTCCTTTAACACTGTGGAACATCTTCATTGAAAAATTTGGAGCTGCTATTTTTAACCTGTGTTATTCTGGCTGCCCTTTGGAGGAAATATCTGAGCAATATAAAGTACTATACTGGGTGTGCAGAGAGCACCCGTGAGATATGTATTTGGAAATCAGTGTGTCTGTAGTAGTCCCAACATATGCCCATGACACAAAGGGGTTTGTACAGGAAAGTGACGAGAGGCTCCCATTGCTCAAAATATCACTTATGGAGAAAGGGATGTATTACTTCATTGGTTTGAAGGGATGGAAAAAACTCGTCAGTCAATAAAATGTACAGTAGGTCACCCTATTACTTCAAAAGAAAACCAGGAATGGACTAGAGTATTTTAATATTAATGCATTTATATGTTACAAGATGTCTTGTGCTTCACTGAAGACAGACTGACATACACTAGTGTGTGTGTAATGGAAATGGTGAAATGATGCCCAGCATTACGTGAAAAATATGGCATCTCTTTTTCCAGTCATTTCAGAGCTCCTCAAGTCTAAGTCCTAATTACAGCTCAGGTATTTTATAACGGTGTGAGAAAATGGAACAGCGACTTCAGTGTTTTGAGGACAGCAGACTGATGCATCATCTGCTGACTGTGAGTTGCTTAGAAATTCTGAAACAGTGTAATCCCCAAAATAAATTAAGGGCGTTAACTGCATGCTGGAGAACAAGTCTTCTTTTAATAATATGAAGCATCAAGCACAGTTTAGAGATGGAGCTTAAAATTATCTTTCATAAACCTCAATTTATCTGTCCTTCCTTTTAACAACAGATGGTCCAGAGTCTCCATTTACTATTCATGGGCTTCTTCACCCCTTTAGTCCCACCCCATTTCCTCGGTTCAGGAACTTTGTTTCTGATTGTTAGCAATACGCCAGAGATAACAACACATTCAAGCCTGGGGGAGATAATTATTATGAGAAAGAAAGGGAGCATCCGGGTTGCAAGCCCTTTGACTGGAACTCTATGCTAGCTAATATGACAAGTTTTCAGTTATCTGGCTATAGTCCACAGAATGCTTTTCCAGAAAGAATTGCATAATTTGTATTAATATTATATGCTTAAGGGACCTATCGCCATTCTGGACTGCATCTAACTGAAGGCATAAAGAACTCTAATGTCCGTTATGTATCATCAAAGTATGAAGAAAGAAAGTTTCTGCATAGATTTTTACCTATGCGTCTGAAAAATATTTTAGCTGAAAAATAAATGTTATTCTGAACAGCAAGTAGTCTCAGCTCTAGCTCATAAACCTGAAATATTTTCAACGGCTATATGGTAACAGACCTTAGTCAGAGCTCTGTGGTTCTGAAAGAAGCATCATTTATAATTAGAGCCTTTACTCTTCCCTGGTATTATTAAAATACAGCTTCTTTTTGCCTGTCTCTGGCTGATTTCTCAGGTACAGATTAAAGACATCTCAGCTTTTCTTAATGTCTTCCTTTCTTGGGGAATGTGTAGAATATGGACACCTCAAGAAAATTGTATTTTTTCCCAGTTCTGCCAGTGTCCTTCTAGGTGACCTTTGGCAACTGTCTAAAGAAATGGAATAAATGTCAGATGACCTTCTTCATGAAGTGCTTTGAAATCAGTGAAAACTTCCGTGTATAACTGTTACTGGAACATATTTAGAAGGTTAAATATTTAGTAAATGAGACTGCAGTTTTTGCAACCACTGTTGCAAATGAAGAATCACCAACGACTTACATGGCGTCCTGTGGGACATGGAAGGAAACTTGAAGTCCTCACAGACAAAATTAGCAGTTGGCACAAATATTAAGAGGACAGGTAAGTGCTGAAAATGACAGGTCTCCTTTGAAAAATGATCTGGAGAGCAAGAATACTTGGTACAAGGGAAAAAGGCGTGATTTAGTTTGGCCAAATACCAATACCTATACCTCAAATCACAGCCTGTAGCTCAGCCTTAACAAGCAGGGCTGTTCTGTTTCCAAACTGGCAACTCAGGCTGATCTTACTGGGTAGTGAGCTCAGGAGAGGGGTAGGTCTGCTCCTATCATTTCTCAGCTCCCACATGCAAAAATAAACACTCACTAAGTAGGCCAAAGCAGCTCCAAATTTTCCCTGTCCTTAACAGATGATTGTAGAATATGTCCTTCTTTTTCTGTTATGTAAGTATTTCTTGGGGTGTTTTGTACACATTACCCCAAGCCAAACGAGCAGTTACAGAATCTGTTGGGGAAAAAAAAAAATCCAAACCAAACTTGTCTGAATTTATTTATTACTCTCTTGCAGTTCATTTCCAGAGTATGATGGCACAAAGGTGATGTAAAAGGACACTTCTCAAATTACCCTGAGAGGATTCTGTTAACGGCAACCAACCAAAGTGAAGAGATAAAAACAAATACTCAGTGATGTCTGCCTGATGATATTCTGCTTCTACTAGCATGTGAAATGAGAAGCGGAAGGAATTAACCTAGAAGAGGAGGAATGACAGCAGATGAGAAATGAAGCAAAGCTACTGGTGCTCAGGCTTAGCTGGCAGCATACACTGCCTCAGAATTAAAAAGGGAAAGGGGCATTTCAGAAATCTTGGCAATATAAAATATGAAAGTTTGTCACCCATCTTTTTAGGGAGTGGGGTTCAAAATGTGAGAGTAAGTCCCAGGCTGTCCTACATGTTAAATAAGAGAAATTAAATGCTTGGATTGTAATTGCCAACAAGAAACCCCAGAAAGAGAGGTACGTGTAAAATCCTGTTTCAACGTGGGCTGATGCACTTTGTAAGATCCAATATCTTTGTGAAGCTGGAACTAAGAAACAGGTTTGGGAAGGCAGTGCCTATTTCCATTAAACTGACCATGGTAATGGAGGGTATTTTGCTGTGCCTCTACTACTAAGTAAGATGTCCCAGATAAGCCATTTGCTCACAATAACACGTGACATGTCTCAACACGCGTTTATTTGGCTAACCTCTTTTTTTGTTTTGGGGTTTTTGTTTGTTTGTTTTGTTTTGTTTTGTTTTGTTTTAATGCAGAAAAACAGATGATCTCATTTGTTTTGGCTGTTGGAAACCACATCAAGACCATCTCAGCCCTGAACCTGAGAAATATCATCTTGGTCGAAAGGTGCCAGGGAACAAGTTAGCAGCTAACTGGTAAGGATAACACGGCCAAATGGTCAAATCTGCCTCTCAGACCTGTTTCATTTATTAGTGCAGATATATCTAAAAGACTTGACAAGAGAGAAGGAGACCTGTTTGGGAAATATTTGGGCTGTAGGGGTTTGAACTCTGTTCAAACAAGGGGATGATAGCCAAAAGGCAGGCAGGCTTTCTTGTGTTTGGTGCTTGATGCTGCATACAAAGCAGTGCAAAGTATGCATGTAAGTAGAGAGAGACAAAAGGAGACCAGGGAGAAAGAGGGTCAAACTGTCTGACTAGAGCACTCATCTGGGAGGTAGCTATTCCTCTCTAAGAGCTGTTTGTGTTTTCTAATTTAGGCATTTCCTGGTTAAAAACATTGCAAAAAAACAGGGAAAAAATTCAGGAACTAGGACCTCAGATTTCCCCATTGTTTCAGGCATATTTCAATTCATTCTTGCATGTCTACCTTTACTTTCTGAAATAAGAGTACCCTACCTGTGAAAGGTGTATTGCATTTTATGTCTCATTGCATTCTGTCTCTCCTCCTACTTCTCCTCTCGGGAAGTAAAGCATATGTAATATGGTACAGAGCATCTTCAGAAATAAATACATGATCATAAGGAACCCAGACATTAAATCTGTAGTATCTGGGAATAATGAGTAGTTTTTTACAAGGTCTTTTATATACATATATTCTGGACAAGACTGTATATTAGTTCTCCTAACAGCCCACTTCTTCACTTAGTGCCCAGTCCAAATCTCACTAGTCTTCATAGAAATATTTTGATTGAGTTCCCTTGGCTCTGGTTTCAAATTGAGCTAATTCAGTCAGGCTCACTGAAAACGGCAAAAGCTTCTGCTCTCATACTCCACATTTTGGAGACTGGCTTTTTTGGTTGTTGTTGTTTCCCATGTCTCTAGGTCAGCCACATCTGCTCATGCATTTAAATTAAAGCTTAAGAACTCTCTGTTTGATCAAATATTGTTTTCATAATTTATATGGGCTTCACTCTTCTGGAAACATTGTTTAATATAATTAGTTCAGTTTTATCTATCACTGATATTTTTACCTGTTTTATTCTACAGCCCTTTAAGACATGATATGAATGAAAACAGCTCTATAAATAAAAATTGATTGCTCAATATGTTTCATGCAATAAGCCATGGTCTTCAGAAAAGGCTATGGAAATGTAAAAAATTATATATATTTGTACAGGTGTTTTGTGACATCACAGGTGGTTTGTGACATCACAGTTGTTTCATGATATCACATATGGTTTGTGATGTCACAATTGATTTGTGATGTCACGGGAGGGTTGTGCTGTCACAGGTGGTCTGTGATGGCACATGTGTTCTGTGAGGTCAAATGTGATTTATGACATTGCAGGTGTTTTGTGATGCCGCTGATGTTTTGTGATGTCACAGGCGGTTTGTGACATCACAGATGGTTTGTGACACCACAGTTTCATAATATCACATATGTTTTATGATGCCAGAAGGGGTGACGTCATATCAGGTCATATCACGGGTGTTTTGTGACATCACAATTGGTTTGTGATGTCACAGGAGGTTTGTGGTATCACAGGTGGTTTGTGATGGCACAGATGTTTTGTGATGTCACAGGTGTTTTGTGACATCGCAAACTGTGATTCCTCACATTGTGAGGCAGCTGGTGTAAATGATCCCCAAGCCATTTTGCATCTATTTACCAAGATTCCTGGCTGACAGGGGAAGTTCCATTTGACTGGAGGTTGGCAAATGTGACGTCAATCTAGAAGAAAGGCTGCAAAAAAACCCAGGGAACTCTAGGCCTGTCAGTGTGACTTTAGCGCCAGGGAAATTCATGAGCAGGTCATCCTGAGTGTCATCATGCAGCATGTACAGGATAGTCAGGTAATCAGACCTGGTCAGCATAGGTTTATGAAGGACGGGTCCTGTCTGACCAACCTGATCTCCTTCTATGACAAGGTGACCCGTTTAGAAGATGAAGGAAGAGCTGTGGATGTTGTTTACCTGAACTTTAGTAGGGCTTTGACACCGTTTCTCATCACATTCTTCTGCAGAAAGTGGCTGCCTATGGCCTGGATGGGTGGACACTTCACTGGATGAAAAACTGGCTGGATGGTCGGGCCCAGAGAGTGGTGGGCAATGGAGTCAAGTCCAGCTGGTGGCTGGTCACCAGTGGTGATCCTCAGGGCTCAGTGTTGGGGCCTGTCCTCTTCAATATCTTTATCAATGATCTGGACGAGGGGATCGAGTGCACCCTCAGCAAGTTTGCAGATGACAGTAAGTTGGGAGGTAGTGATGAGCTGCCTGAAGGTCAGGAGGCTCTGCAGAGGGATTTGGACAGGTTGGATCAATGGGCTGAGGCTAATGATATGACGTTCAACAAAGCCAAGTGCCAGGTGCTGCACTTGAGCCATAGCAACCCCCTGCAATGCTACACGCTTGGGGAGGAGTGGCTGGAAAGCTGCCTGGTGGAAAAGGACCTGGGAGTGTTGCTTGACAGCCAGCTGAACAAGAGCCAGCAGTGTGCCCAGGCAGCCAAGGCAGCCAATGGCATCCTGGCTTCTATCAGCAATAGTGTGGCCAGCTGGAGGAGAGAAGTGATTGTCCCCCTGTACTCGGCACTGTTGAGGCCACACCTTGAGAACTGTGCCCAGTTTTGGGCCCTTCATTTCAAGAAGGACATTGAAGTGCTGGAACGTGTTCAGAGAAGGGCAACAAAACTCATGAAGGGTTTACTGCTCTTACAAGAAGCAGCTGAGGGAGATGGGACTGTTTAGTCTGGAGAAGAGGAGGCTCAGGGGAGACCTCCTCACTCTCTACAATTACCTGAAAGGAGGTTGTAGTGAGCTGGGGGTCAGTCTCCTCTCCCATATCATGAATGATGGGAGGAAAGGAAATGGCCTTAAGTTGCATCAGGGAAAATTCTGGTTGGCTATCAGAAAAAAATTTCTTTACAGAGAGGGTCATTAAGCATTGGAACCAGTTGCCCAGGGAGGTGGTGGAGTCCTCACCCCGGAAGTGTTTAAAAGACGTGTGGATTTGGTGCTGATGGACATTGTTTAGGGACTCTGGCAGTGCAGGGTGAATGGTTGGACTGGGTGATCTTAAAGGTCTCTTCCAACCAAAATATTCTGTGATTAATGGTAGACTGACATATCTGTCAGCTGTTTGGACGTAGTAGATCCAGTAAGTGTTATTCTTTTCTAGTGCTTTGTACACAGGAGATGAATTTTAGATTCCCCGGAAGACTATAGGCAAACATTTAGTTTAAAATGTTGATTTTCTTCCTAAAATGAAGAAGGATTAAGTGTTAAGGGAAAACTCTGTGTTCAAAGAGGGGTGATTTTTTTAACTTTTGTTTCTTTTTTAATTACTCCTTTTGCTGCTGTTACTAATCAGCTTGTTTTGCATCATGCTAAACAGCACAGCTGGAGAATTTGCTCCCTGTTTGAAAGTATCATGTGAGCAGAGAGAACGGGCACCGGTAAGGCCACGGTGGAAATGACTGCAAAAAGATTTCAAGGATGTTATAAGAAGGCAACAGTTTTTTTTGGTTTCTGGGGATGCTTGAGTACAGGAAGAAAGAACAATCGAGTGCAGGAGGATTATAGAAAGAAAGATGTACCTGGGAAATAGGAGCAAAAAAAGGAAGATCTTTACGTATGCCTGGACGCTCAGCTTAGCAAACGAGCTCAGTGGTTGCAGTAGCAGCAAGTCCTGTCTTAACAGTGAAAATCTTCCATCATGACTGGAAAAAAAGTGGGAAAGATAGGAATGGATGACAAAACAGTCATTTGAAATTATTCCTGTTATAAGCTGTTATAAAGTTCCTACTCTTCTAGAAACACCACCTGCATTTCACGGACAAAGAATTGTACTAAGAGGCAATAGGCCTGTCTGGAGCAAGGAGTGACTCAGTCTTAAAGCAACAGCACAGCATACACAGAGAGAGAATAAAAAGAAAATGTGGTCTTTCACTTACCTTCGTTTAGACCTCTATGCAGCTTTCTGTACAACAGTTTTTCTGCATTTTTTACTATATCCAATAGTTAGCATTACTTCACAGCATCAGCTCCTGCCCAGGTCCACTGCCACAATCCCTCTTTCTTGACAGAAGCATACAGATAGCTGTACAAAGTGAGTTATGATACAGCTATGGCTTTTGGGCATAAGGAAAAGCACTAAAAAATAACATAAAGCAAAACTGATCAGAAATCTAGGACAATTAACTGGAGTATCTTTTGTATGGGAGTCATCAGTAAGACTGCCCATAATTCACATATCTTGACATTTTGTATTGTATTTTCATTTTCTTTTAACTTTGCCAGACTGAGACTGTGAGGGCTGAACTTCCCTTACCAGATACTGAGGCAAGAATGTTCGCTTTTGTTTACAGAATTTTAATATCAGATTTTTTTGCAGCTTCTGATAATGAAAGGAAGGGGAGGAATGAGAGGTTTTCACTGCAGTAAGAAATTTTGGTACCTTTTTAATAAGATGATCTGAGTCTTGGCACACAAGCTGAAAAGCTGGTGAGGTCCAGTTCTTCTGTCAAAGACGCGCCTTGCACTATCCCTGAGAGAAACTGCCTAAATTTGGCAAAATTACAGACCTTTAAAAAATCTCCCTTTGCATATTCTCATCAGTGGCTCTGGTGGATTCTGATGCTGCAGTTCCCATCTGTGTTTGTCTCCACCACAGCTGTGTGGGTTAAGCCCAATCGACCTGTTGCTGCTGCTGCTGCTGCTTGGGTCTCCTGGGAAGGTGCAGGGGCCTCTCCTCCATGAACAGGCTGTGCTTTTGGTGCTGATGCCCCCCTCAGTAGGAAGGAGAGGGAGATTTGCCTAAAAATACAGAAAATTGCTGGAAATGTCTGAGATGACAGAGGCAGTAGAATAGGATAAGGAGCTTAGGAGTAGTAGTCCATGTCAGGAGCTTAAGAAAGTGCAGAATATTCAAGGACAGACTAGGAGCTAGGGATTAAAACGAGAAATGGAAGACCAAAATTCGATGAAAAACTAAGGAAAAAGTAGGATAACATGCTCCGATGGACAAAGAGGTCAGCTTCAGGCAAAGGCAGGGGTAAATACCCCTTCCTTAGTCTCAGGTGAACCACTTAAATATGGGGTGGTTGTGTGGTGATCCTGGAGAGAAACTAGAAAGAAAAATGAAAAATGAGTAAAAGGAAGTTAGGGGCTGCAATGAGGATCCCTGAAAACCAGATTTGGAGCAGTGATGCAAACAGATGTGGATTGGTATGAACACCTTAGACACCCTGATCGGAACAAACTGAAGAAAAGGAGTCAGAACAAGGGAATATATTTTTTTTCAAGCAAGAAGAATAGGGTGAAAGAGATAAATCAAGGATTGGCTTGATACAAGGATAGCCTGCAGGAGACGGGGCAGCAGAACTAAGGAGAGACTGCCCAACAAAACACGGGTACTTTCTAACACAGAAGAGAAAGAAGCTAATATTTGTGAGCTCTGATCTGAGCTATGAGACTTCAGTTATAAGCAAGATACATAGATGAATAAAGCTGGTGGAACTGGTGAAGGTGAATATGAGGGCTGTGCCGCCTTCACACCCATCAACCTGAACCCGTTAATTTGCTGTATAGTTCCTAGCTCTTCTCTGCGTATCTGAGACAATGGACTGGAATGAGAAAATAGGCCACCCTGCTACTAGGTAACTGACTGAACTAGTAACCACCTTCACAACAAAGCATTTGCCTAATTGTCACAGGATCTCTCCAGGTGAGAATTTGAATGATCCTGGATATCTTTCCCAGACTGCTCTTACCAGGCCTAAATCTAACTGATGGGGACAACTTGTGTGTGTCAGAGTGTTGATGACTGTTCTAGGTTGAGAGTCTGCCCATCACCAAGACTACCCCAGAGTCTGCAGTTCCTGCTGCAGAATTGATGAAAGTCAAACTTAGACAAGGATAAGTCCCTTGTAGTTGGTCAGGAGAAACTGTCCCTGCATGTGCACTAATGGTCACACAGAAGGGAGATATTTTGTATGTAGTTCAAGATAATTAATAACAATGGTCATACATTTATGGGAGTGACCATGTAGGGTATAAGAATCCATTGGAAGGACCATTCAGTCTCATCCAATCCAGCTGAAGATGCCAGACTCCTTTTCTCAGACAGGCAGCAGCTGAGTCTACTCATTAAGAGATTTGATCCCCCAAGTTCATCACTATAGAAAAAGTCTTTTTGTCTTACAGACACTAAGTCTGTGAACGTCTGTGAAAGAGATGAATATTCCAGAAATGACCGGGAGAAAGTGAACATTTTTGCATAAACCCCGAAGTTTGTGTGACGTAAATGAGGACAAATGAGTTATTGTATAGCTTCTCATTTGGTAAGCTCTGTCCATCCTGTGAATTGACTGAAGCAGAGGTTCTGTGGAAAATATTAACAGCCGCATCATAGTGTGTATACACAAGAGACCAAACTAAAACTGCACAGGCAATGCTAATGCTGACAGTCTGAAGTATTTGGCACATCTTTAATGTTCTTTTAATGTATTTCTGTGTGTGTAAAAAAGCACTGGAGGGTGAATGGCACATCGAAAAGTTCCTGCTAAAAAGAGATTGTGATGTACAAGACAACAATAAGATATAAGGCAGACAAAGAAAGAGCAATGAAAACTTTACTCTGTTTAGTTGCTAAATAACAATAAGGTGCTCTGTATGTACTCCGTCTTGCTTACCTTCTACTACCAGCCATCTTTGCTCTGATAGAAATTGAGGCACTCGATTAAATCAATAAAACCCCTGAAATCAGTAAAATGCTTAGTATTACTTGCTTCTTTTTCTATGATGGCTCAGGTAGTGGTTTGATGTGTTTGTTTACATGTGGCATATTGTGCATCACAGTGCCGTTTCTGTATCAGAAAGCTCCTGGATGATGGGAAGGGAGACTCCCAGTTCGTGTGTGCTTGCTGGTCTTTGAGTTGGGCAGAAAGGGGAAGATGCTCTTCTCTTTGGGATCATTGAGACATGGTAAGAGGCAGAGTACACCGAGGGGAATGCAGCAAATGAGACGCAGTAGGCGATATGGGAAAGAAGAAAATAAACAAGCCAACGAGCTTGGAGGATGATGCACTGCACAGCGTGGCAGTCTCTTGAGCAAAGAAAGCCAATGTGCTCCCAGGCCTGAGCTGGGATGGGATGACTTTTGCAGGGCTCAGGTGGGACTGTGTACAGGAATTCACTGCCCAGTAAAGGACTTGTTCAGTAAAGACCAAGTAAGCACAGAGGAATCTGTCTTCCACCCCCTTTTTGGCATTTTGGCACTGTTTGATGTAAAGAAAAGACCTCACTGGACCCTCTTCAAATGCCTGGCCAATTTGTCCTCGGGTCAGAAGCAGTAATACTATATCAATGCTGTTGAAGAAATATTGTGAAACCCAATCTGAATCACCGACTTCCATATCAATCTTCACAATAAGAATTTTTTTTTATGGTTTTGTTATTTCACCTCTCTTCCTTCATTGGGGGTGTTATTTAAACATACATCTTCACTACTGAAGCAAATTATTTGCTGGACTTGGAAGCCAGAGGCTTATTTGCCAGGAAGAAATAAACCTAAAAAATACAGAGGAAAGATTGTTTATATAACACACTGAGTGATGAAAGGAAGGACAAACTAATTTTTTTTATGTACACAAATATAGTGAGTTTAGTAACTGTCTTGCAGTTCAGGTACAAACAAAAGCAGACCAAACAATATAGGGTGTTAAGTATCAAGTTCTCCCAGTCCAAATGCTCTCCAGGTTTAGGATGTACAGTTTTGGCGTAGCCGTAAGTCCACCTTTTTATTTTTTTGCTCTTGAAATCATGGAAAGCATGAAGAAAACAAAGGAAATACAAAAAATGGGACTCAAGAATAAAACACTTCATCAAATAAATAATGTGTCATACCTTAGAGTCTACTGTGGAAAATGTTAACAGCATTGGCTAAACTAACATTACTTCCACCAGCAGGAAGATTTCTTACAAATATGATCTTTCAGCTATTTCATTAACCTCACACTCCCACAAATGAAACTGAAGCTTAAAGGTCATGTTTAATGTGTTCAGTGTTTCCAGATTAGTCTAATTCCAAGCCTGAAACTTATTCTTACAGTAAGTCTATTTTCTAAATTTCAGCTTTGAATCTTTTATGCTTTAAGTACATTAGAATATTTAATTTCTGTTCTAAAGGATTTTCATTTTCTTTTTTAATAGCATGATTTCCTATTAACTTCTTGGTTTTCTTCAGTCAATAATTTTTATACATATATATCAGAAGAAGTGAATTTAGGAAGAATGCATCACAGCTAATAATGTTGACTGTTTCTGTAACTAATACAAAGATATTTTTAATAAACATGTACAGACAGAATTGAAATATATTATTTTTGGTATTTTCTTGTTTGCATAATCTAACCACTGTCTTTTGCCCTTTCAAATCCTCTCAGAGTTTTCCAAATAAATGCGTGTCTGATTTTTAGCATTCTGATATTGAAGAGTTGAAAGATATTTTAGTGCCAAATTCCCATTCAAATGAATGGAAGTGATTTTCCCAAACAGTAGAAGATATCAAATAAGCATCTGAGAATTGTTCAGGGAATTCCTGATTGTCAGTTCTGTGTTGACTTTACTGCAAAAGGTAGTCCTCATTATTTGTGCAAATTGCTTCTATAACTCTGTGTCTCAGTTTTCTCTATTGAGAACAGAAATCTTCATTGCCTACATTTTACTTGTCTTTTTAGGCTGCTTTAATCACAGGTTGCAGGATCTTGTTTCTTATCTGTACAAATAAAGGACTAAGACGGTAGTGAGCATGGTAAGTAGGACTCACTTTCAGCTTTGACTTGATTATTTATTTGTTTAAATTAAGGTGCCTTTTTTTTTTATGATGGATGGACTTAATCTTTTTGGTCTTAAATTTTCCAAGGTAAGTGTGTACAGCAGCATATGTTTATTTACTCACACTTCTTTATAGTAGGAATGCAGAATAAATGTTAATAAAACCACAGATTTCAAGTAGCTGAACTCCAAGTAACTCAGCTTATTGCTTTGTAAGATCTTTTGGGAAGCTGGCTGAAGGGGAGAAAGTAGTAAAAACAACCTGGCAGTCCTCTAAAATGTATTGTCAAGGGCACAAATTCTTTCTGATTATGGAGGAAATATAGGAAATGCAATAAAAGAGTAATTTGGTTGAAGTCAACGATTCAAAAATAATATCTAGGAAGTGAAAACTGCATTGGACATTAATAAGCACAAAAGTATATAAAGGCAAACTCATAAAAATCAGCTAATAGAATGAATCACCAAGAAGTGACACCAACTGCAAAAAAAAAATGGTGTAGAAGGACATTGGCATCAAGAGGAAAACCAAAATAGAAAAATATTCTCTGCTACTCATTAAAGGAGGATAGCTATAAATAGGTAATGTTAAGAAAGCTTAACTGTTTAATACGTTTTAGCATGCAATCAAGTGATTATCATACTGATCCACTGACAAAGGGAAAGCTTCAACATATGAGTGTGGGAGAGATATTGACCAGTGGATTGCCTTGAAGATGGTCAGGCAGTCAGAGTAAAGGACATGTGAGTGACACTTGGGTGTGTATAACCTGGAGAAAAGAAGGATGACAGGGAATCTAACTACAGTATTACAGAGAAGGTGGAGCCAGATTCTCCTCAGGGGGGCACAGTGAGAGGATAAACCCCAAGGGTCATAAGATTAAATATGAGAAATTGTAATTGGCCATAAGCTAAAAATAATTCACCACAAGAGGCTGCCCAGAGTGATTGAGTAATCTCTGTCTTTGTGGACTTTAAACAACTGTAAGGGCAAGGTCATGTTCTAACTCTGAGTTTTGCTCTGAGAAACAGGTTGTACTAGATCTTAGTACCTAGGTCTAGGTCTAGGTATTAGATCTCTGGTGGTCTATGCTAGTTTTTTCTATTGCTCTTTGATTTTATGTCCTTAAATCAGATGTTTTCAGACAAGCTGAATTTGATGATCTTTTTTTCTCAAACTCTTTAATGCTGTAAAAGCTGTTGAACTTTTAAAGATATTGGTGGTACACCTAGCTATATACCTAAATACAGCTGATCATGGGAGCTCTAGGGATTAAGTATAGTATTATTTCTTAAAGCCCTGAATGATTCCTTATAATCTGCTGATTACAGAATGTTTCAGAAAACATAGCAAAGTCTTTCTGAGAATGGCTTCCGAAAGGAAAGCGACTTCCTGGGAAATTAGATTCAGTCCTACCCGATGCACTCTGATATTGGACATGGCTTTTTTTCTCCACTGGTGCTTTCTACCTTATTCCTTGTTTCTCTTTGCCTACCCTCACATAGCTGCAGTGAACAATCAATAGTGCTGAATCCTCATAGCTGATATAGCAGTCACAGAAGCTAAACTTTGAGCAAATAAAAAGTGCTAAATATTCTGAAAAATAGAGCCTAGAGTGTTATTACTGCACCTTATTGCAGTCATAACCTTAATTGTTTGCACTTCTTAGTATTTGAATATATTTTATTTCTTATTATATTGTTATTTTATCAACTTTTAAAATACCTCTACTGAAGTCACAATATTATTTGCTTATTGTTATTACTGGACCAGGGATTGTATCATCATGTATAGCTTCAAGAGTGCTGTCTGGTGAGGTACCCCATGACCCTTCCTACTAGAGTGGATATGAACAGAATGCAACAGCAGGATGTGGGGCAAACCAAAGGTGCTGTTGGGACATAAAGTCAGCCTCGATCCTTTTGCCGTGTTACAGTACCAAAGTACCGGCCACTCTAGTAGGAAGGGTCATGGGGTACCTCAACAGACAGCACTCTTGAAACTACACACGACAATACACTCCCTGCTCCAGTAATAACAATAAACAAGGAATATTGTGACCAAGTCCCTATTTGTATTTCCAGCAACTTCACAATTTCTCAGCAAGCATTGGCACACTTGGCTTGATATGTTTGACTAGATCTGATAGTGCAGCTTTTGCTTCTCTCCTACAGGGACCCAAGATGTGATGAACTGGTACAGATTTTTGTTTCTTCCAGAGAGCTTCAGCTGAAAATCAAAGTCAGGTCTTCAGTTAGTTATGTAAATAGTAATGCTGTAGTTTGTGTTTCTGATGAAGATAATCACTGAAGTAATGAGTCTACATGAATGTAACTTAGGAAATACACAAAGCCAGTCCAACCACTTCTCAGACAGAAATGTTACTGCCTCAGCAGTGCCTCAGCATCCTGCTACCCAGAAGGGACTCATTTTACTCTAAGATTGTCATACAAGCCAAACAAGTACTTTTCTTTCAGTCTGTGATTCCCTTCAGTGCTGAGGAGCCTGATTCATCTTCTGCTCATGTCAACAGAAAGATTCTGTTTAGAACCAAGGGAGGTGATTCTGCCCCTCTACTCTGCCCTGATGAGACTAAACCTGGAGTACTGTGTCCAGCTTGGAGTCCTCAGCGCAAGAACGACATGGACCTTCACAAAGCTGGAACACTTCTCTAATGAAGAAAAGCTGAAATAGTTGGGATTGGAGAAGAGAAGGCTCAGGGACACCTTATTGCAGCTTGCCAGTAGTTAAAGGGGGCTTTATAAGAAAGATGAGGGCGATCTTTTTAGCAGGGCCTGTTGCAACAGGACAAGGGGTAAGGAAGAAATTTTTACAATGAGGGTGGTGAAACACTGCAACAGGTTGCCAGAGAGGTCGTAGATGCCCAATCACTGGAAATATGCAAGGTCAGGTTGGAAAGGCCTCTGAGCAACTGGATCTAGTTAGAGATGTCCCTGTTCATTGCAGGGGGGATTGGCCTAGATGACCTTTGTGGGTCCCTTCCAACTCAAAACACTCTATGATTCTATTCTATGATTTGCAATGACTTCAAAAGGAATTGGGATAAGCAACAGCTTGAACTAGCCTGAGTCTGACTTTTCCATTCAAATCTTAGCCATGTACTTTTAAAATAAGTTAATGTCACCCTAGTTTTTACCTGTAAGTGACCAGGTGACCAAGGCTGAGAACTATGGATAAAATACGGAAGCATTTAAACTTTACGGTGGCCACGATCTTACTTGTCTTCACATATGACCCTTTCAAGTTCCCTTCAAACTTAAATACATTACTTGGATGCTTTTAAGTGCCTTTTAAAAGTTGGGTGGGAGGGAGGAGAGGGTTGTTTGGTTTGGTTTTGATATTTGTTTTGTTTTGTTTTGGGTTTTTTGTTTTTTCCCCCAAGTGCTGTGCTTATCATTAGCACAGCAGTGTGATAATCACAAAAGTGGTTTTAGGTACTAAAGAGTCCAATCCTGTCCATTGCAAACAACTTTAGAGGTATTATACTAAAGTTCTGCGAAGTCAACCCAGGATGCCCTGAGCTCTAAGGAGAGCTCACTGGCAGACTTATAACTGTACTTTGACTTCTTGTGGCAGCAGTGAATTATATCTCAATGGAGGCCCTTGAACAGCCTCTGTATTCTTAAGGATGTATGCAACTTTTTTCATATATTTCTTTTGCTTCCTTTGCATCAAGAAATTCTGCAGGACATCTTAGTGAGGTACCAAGTATTTACAAGTAAATGTATAATACAGTTGTGTTTCCAGGAATGTCCTTCCAACTTCTATCAAGAGGTTTTCTTGTGAGGTTCATCTGCTCTCAGATGCTTCCTTGTCCAATGGGTCTAAAAATGAAGGTGCTAGGAGAGGTAATCTTGTATTTTTTCCTCTCATGGAAAGCTCTAATGAATGTAAACACAGGATTACTAAAAATAGACAGAAATAGTATATTTATAATATACAGGGATAGTAAGAGCAGCAGAAATCCATTCCTTTATGGGGAATTCTTGCG
>NW_010408560.1:25087-43582 GCF_000710305.1 Buceros rhinoceros silvestris | reverse complement strand
ACATCTATTCCTTTATGGGGAATTTCTCCGATCAGAGATGCCTTTGGTGAGTTTAACCAGGTTTATGTTAGGACTCCGGCCGATTATAAGAGCTTTCCTCTCATGGTGGCTGCTGCTCAGGCCTGGAAGAAAACTGTGGGTCATTAGTTCTAAGTGCTGGTGCATGTGAAATAATGTGAATACAGGTCCAAATGAAGCAATTTAATTTTAATGGAGTCCACAGCTGTATCTCTTTTGATTTCAATTTTACTGACTTCCTCCTTCTTTCTTTCCTACCGTTATTATCCACCGATTTGCATTTGTATGTAAACCAGTCAGGACACCACATTTGTGTGGATTGTGTAGCATTTCACAGCAATTACATTCCTTTTCTTCAGAGACAGAGCAGGCAACTTTCACTAAAAACCTCTCTAGCATGAAAAAAGGAGAGACTTTTACAAAATGAATCAGCATATTCTTTTTTGTTTTTTTACTGTTACCGGAATTCTCTGATGATTCATCAGGGAGCTATTCCCTTTTTCATGGTACTTAACATTGAGGACAACTAGGCATTTAATGATCAAATCAACGCACTTTCTATCTTTATCTGTAGTTCAGTATTTTGCGGATTAAACAGTTGTTACCTGCACTGTGGAACTCCTGTGCCTGATGCTGAGCTTGTTAAATGGTAGGTAACAAGTAGTTAAAATTTTGGGATGGGTTTCAGCTAGCTGTGCTGAAGATAGCCCTGTACATGGATTAACTCCTTGACACAAATGATGAGCAATTTACCTTCAGCACAAGAGAAAAAAGTCATAAGAAATTTTGCTTGGCATTTTGATTCTAAATCACAGCATACTTTCATAAAGCATTAACCTGATCTTTATAACCAAGTAATTTGAACAACAATGCATCCCAAGGGCAAGACATTGCTCTTTGAATTTACTTCTTTGTGCTTGAAAGGACAGGTTATCTGATGCTGAAGACAGTGAAAATGTTATTGTTCAGAACGCGATGAGATTAGGATCACAAGTCTAAGTTTCATTGTCCCGCTTCAGTCATTCTCATTAGTGACAGAGAAAAACACAAATCAACAACAGAAGTACTGTTCTCTTCCTTCTGCTTTGCATTCCAGTTACAGGTGCATTACAAGGTAGAATGGTGAATGTACTCAACATATACATTTGTATGTATGAATTTGTGTGCACACCCCTATGTATATTAATTTAAATTTTACATGAGACTGGTAGGGTTCTGCACAGGGAGTGAAGTAAGAGTTTTCCCCATTTTATCTCATCTGCAGGTGAAGTACATTGTTCCCAAGACTGTCTCGTGAACTTCGTCAGCTCTACTAGATGATATTTGCCCTGGTTGCTTCCTGCTAAACCCAGCTTTTATGAGGCTGTACTATATTTTGTTTTCTCACATTTCTAGAAGGTTGCTCAGCCAAAGTTCTGTACTTATTTTATTCATAGTCTTCACTTAAATAAGTAACCTTCTGCTTCTCTTTGTGCAGAGGTAATGATCGTTCATTTTCTTTCTCAAAATAGAGCTTGTTGCCTAGTGTTTCTTATCAAATGCGCTGAAAACCTGTTCTAGCACAAACTAGTCTCTAACTGCAAAATTCCCTGCTTGACATCATTAATAAGAGTAACCAAGCTGAAGACTTTTTTTTTTTTTTTGGAAGCTTGCTTAATGAAGAAACTCAGAGAAGGAAAAGTGAGGTCAGAGAAAAGCTGTCTATAGTCCTCCGGAAAGCTGAAAGTTAGTAGGTCAGATTACTGAGTTTTATTATAACCCTTTTGCCACTAAGGTGTTTTGTGGAGTCCTTCATACGGCCTCCTTCATAGCTGGATAGAGAAATGGACATGAGTTTCCTTTTGCTGGAGCTCTTTCAGGAACAAATAATAGACCTCTGTTTCCGCACACTCATAATGAAAATAATTTCCACCTTAACATTGCTCTGAAAGGATAGCAAGATGCTGGTCACCAGCTGATTGCCTCCCAGAAAACAGCTGCATGGGGATAGCCTTCAGAGTATTTGAGCTGGACCTCTTATGTTGGAGAAAGCAACTCCCAGGAACTACAAATGAAATGAAAGGGCATATGTCCTCCGCGTAGTTAGCATTTTCGAGAGTGCATCTTGAGAGGTCATAGTGAGAAAAAGAAATTACCCACCTGGCACAGTAGTAGTCATAATGAAATATGTTTTAGCAAGTGGTGAAGAAATAAAATCAGGCAGTAAGGAGACCAGAACTGGTGACATCACACTTCAGAGGAAAGCCTACTTAATGGTAAAAACAAGTTTAAAATGATACAGAATATAACAACTTCCAAAATACTGGAGAGTGATTAATTGACTGAGTGGTGAGCCACTGGCTTGGATGATCTCATTAATCACTGCAGCGGCATGTCTGTCACGCACTCCTTTCAGTGCTTTGCACTACCTTTTATATCTAGAGATGCTCAACTGCTAGACAACCATTGATAAAATGCCATCTGGGGCAGGGGGGAACAAAACTGAACAACTCATCACTGCCTAATTCACTCTGCAGGGAAGTTGTTTTGCCTCAGGTTTTGCTGAAGGCCTGAATTTTCCCCTCTCGGTGCAGAGGACAGCAGAGTGTTTCTGTCCCTTTCTGGCTTGGCTGGACACAGCAGCAAGGGCCTTCAGAGAAGGAGCTGGAGAATGATGGCTGCTTCTGGACAGATAAATCCACTTATTGCTTGTGTGAAATCACTGAGCAATGCTGAAGACAGGAGGAGGTTAAATACCCTGTGCTTATAGGTGAGCACTGTGAGCCCTGGAGACATATAGGTAGACAGTCACTTGTGGAGGGAATAAATACTTAAGTGGAAAAGATCTATGGAGAAGTCTAAAAACCCAGATCTTGTCCACAGAGTTTCTCAGATTTGGCAATACAATGTTATTTAGTGACGCTTTTCATTTTTGGAAGAACACAAGTGTTTCATACTATGCATATGTTCTGGCAAGGGATTAGATGTCAGAATATTAGAGTCTTCCTAAATATGCTAATAACTTACACAATTTCAGAAATTTTAACAGACTTAGTCTTTTATTCCTCTGTTGTGCTGCCGGGATAGTAAACAACTCTTCCCCTAGACAATATATCACCGTCCATGTTCGGGCAAAAACACTTCTGGAGGCAGAGGAGTGCTCTACTTAATTAAAGACTGTCAGCTTCTGGCCATAAGATGCTAGTATAAACAACCCGTGTGTATTTAAAAATGTTCTAGATGAGCCAAACAAAAGTATTTAGCTTTGTAATCCTAAATAGTATGATTTCTCAGATGGAATTTTCCTAACTGAGCTTGTGATTTCTTCATACCATCCAGGTCCCTGCTTCCCAGCTGGGAAGACTGAACACAGTTCAGGGAAACTGAAATCATTTGGAAGGTGGATGAAGATGTAAAACAAATATATTTCATCCAAATGTGGCAATAACCAGAGTCAGTTGTACTTTGTGCTTTATATAAGTCACATTTTGCATGTTGGATCTGTTAGGGTGATACCTGCATAGTGGAAGGTTAGACTACAGGCAAATGGTTGGAAAAAGAGCAGAGAGGGTCTGCCTCTCTGGCAGACGCAGGTTTAAAAACTCCAGTTAACACTATTATTTCAAAAGGAATGTATATGCCCATTTGCTAGATTTGGGGATGACTATCCATTATTCATAGTCCTCTGATGGAGAGACAGTAACTGGAGGCCAAGAGAGATGCCTCAGAGCCAGATCGAGGTTCATATTCCAGCCTGCTTCCAGCCTTGCTGCAGCTATGTGCTGGAATACTTGTGAGCAACTCCACCCTTTCAACAATAATTAGGTTTCTGATGTTCACAAAGCAAACAAACAAACAATCAGATCTGTTTTCATGCAAATGCTGCCAGTAACAAGAACTAGTAGAAGAGAAATCTGAAACTTATCACGTGTGTTGTACAATTCCTTCCTAGTTAAGTAGTCTTCAGTTTGCTTGAAGTGTTTGCAGCTAGTAAGTTCAATATTTTACAAGACCAGAATGTGAACTTGATGTAGCAGGAGTAATTTGAAAGGCTGGGAAAAGAAGTAATAAATGTCTTTCAGTGGTTCTGTAGGACATATTGCATGAGGGCATAACTTGTGATTAAATGAGAATAGTTTTTATTTGTTTTCTTGTTTAATGAAGGTTCAATAATGTTCAAAGATGGATCCAGCTGCAGGGCTGTTTGGATTCTGTGTCATGTGACTGCTAGGATGCTTTATCTCTTTTTTCTTGCTCTACCCCACATAATCTGCACTTGAATGTTTTTTAGGTCACCCAACTAAATGGTTATGAAAGCTATGAAGGAGGTGAATGGGCTTTTTATTCCTTACTTGAAATGTTTGCCATTCCCATTTGAAGTCAGATGAAGCAGCATTGCATACAGATCAGTGAGAATCTAGCTATGTCTAGGGAAATGAGCGGAAACAGCCTTGCTAAAAATTTCAGCTACAGACGTGTTCACTTTTGCTAACATTTGGTCTCTGCAAACAAAAATTTACTCCATTTGTAATTTCCGTCTAAAAATGTTGACTCACAAGAAACAGAGCTGTCACTGTTTCAGATACGTTTTCTGGACTAGTTAAAAATAAGACTTTCCATAAATAAAAATGACACACTGATTGCCTGTGATTCATGGGTCAACTAACTCAGTCATGAATTTTGATAACTATCCGGTACTCACAGAAAAGTCTGCAAGTTTCTGCAGATTCTAAATCAGCTGCATGCATGACATCACCATGTAAGCAAAAAACAGTATCTTAATTAGAAAGTTCCAAAGTCACTGCAGCTTTATCTAAAGATCAGATGAATGGACAATGAAAACAGATCTCCTACAAAAATATGACAAAGAGGAGAACAATGTCAAAATCACAAGAACTTTCACCAGATCCATTTAATCTAGTTTCTAGCACATATCACAGAGAAAGCCATAGGTAACCAGTACCATGTGAGAGAGGAGTCCTTTAAAACTACATTTGTCCTCTTCTTGAATTCAATAATTATAACTGGGCTGAAACAACATTTTAAACATTGTTCAACTATGGATATTTTCCTTGTTTGTAAAAATGACCTGCCTATCACCCATGAGCTAGGTATGTTCATTAAATATATCTCATTTCCTGCTTGAGATCTCAATTTTTCAGAGGACAGAATAAATACGAGTAAAGTAATCAGTCCTTCAGTATAAATAATGTATTGCAAATATGTGAAAGAAATAGAGGGATTGCTTGAAAATTCTTCACCCAGACTGTTTATCAAACAGTTGCAGATTATATTGTAGAGAAATTGGGAAAAAACCTGTAAATAATAAATTAAACAAAAAGTAGCTGGATATAATTTCCATGGAACAACTCCAGCATATCTTCATAAAATGTTAATGTGGCTAGAGTTCTATTGATCAGATGCAAGATCTGGAGAGGTCAAGCCACAAGACTCATCTCTTTGAGGTTTGCCTTTATTATAGCTGACTCTTTCAGATACATGTTTTCTCTGACAATGAAAAGAAAAATCTGTTTAATAAAGTTGGTAACTGTGTGAATGCTTCCATCACCAACCAGATATAACACAACAATACAGCATGCCTATTAAACGTTGTATCACACTGATGTCACAGAGAGTGATGCACTTCACCCGCAAGAGAGAAGAGGCAATATACTTTATTGATATAAACCAGTGAGTTAACAAAGTTCAGTGGTAAATGGAACAGTGGTTTAACAAGATTCGATGACAAGATACACTTCAGTATTTACTGCGTAAAGGACAAGGTCAGACAAAACTGCTAAGAAGACCCTCCCATTGAGTAATGAAGTTCAGAAAGAACATCCTTGTGTTCTAAAGTCCTTTTCAGAGAGGAGTCTATGTGTGGCTGGATCCAGCCTTGGTAAGCAGTTTATGTCTAAGGATTATATATGCTCAATCAATCCTTTATACCACCTAGCTAAGACTTCCAAGTTTCAGTGCACTTATTCCCAATTCACTAACCGAGTACATGATGTGATAAGGATTCTCTCATCCTCAAGCAGTAATTTGAGAGGCATCCTTCCTCAAGGGGAGATAGCAGCATGCAGATCACTCCTGTGCAGGAGGGCTCAACAGACACTGGGCAGTCCACTATTTATGGAGTAAGATGATTGACTTATACTCATATTTGCATACCAGCAGGATGTCTGGGTCACTGCTCAACATAATGCTTGGTTACTGGGTTGCCATCCATCTCCCTAAAGCCCAACTTAAGCTGGACGTATCCACTATGACCACCACTGGTGGTTATTGCTTAAGGAGGGGGGGAGGGGGTGGGAGCACTCCACCACAACTGATGATGCAGTTTAATGGGCATTTATAATACAGGTGATTATTTAAAGCCATTACTGAAATATAGAGTGATATACAAAGCACTTATAAACATTTTAAAGACTCCAGGTTTTGAAAAAAGAATATTACATTGTTGTTATCTCCTTGAAAGTCTGAACAGAAGAAATGCAGTGTGACATTGTATTACAAGTTAGGTGGTATGAATATTCCTTGGAAAATAGGAAGTTCAAGCATGATCTCAGACCAGCTCTGCTCTGTCATGAGAGTGCTGCATACCTATCTATCTGCTTAAGCAGGATTCTCTATAACGTGTTGGAATAAAAGTCTAATTACTTACTGCAATGTAAATGAAGCATGAACTTTTAGAAGAGACTGATAATCACACCACATAGGCTGTACTTTGAAAGTAACAGTTTTCCATTCATTTTAGTCATCTGTCATATGTTCAGTAAGTTCATTTGCCAACAGAGTAGAGATATTGTAAGAGCAGAGCGTAACCAACTGCACAGGATGATCTGCATCTGCACCCAACTGCACTGGGGTCCTCAGACCCAGTGGCCATTCATTTGTTCTCTTCCCTGCTTTTCCATAGGTGATCCTCCATAGCATTCAGTAAGTATCAGGAAGAATTTTGCTCTTAAATTAGCTCTAAAATACTTCAGTGGTTTTTGTTTTTAACTGTCAAATGTATGTTTGCATCATAAATGAGGTAAGTCAGAGCACTGGGCTGTGCTCTGCCACATCTGTTACAACATGCTGCTACACAATGATGTGCCTCAAGAAGACTGGTGACAAACCCTTGTGGTTATTTACACTGTGGTTGTGCAGTCCCTGATTTGTTACTGGTCTGCAGCACAGCCACCTGATGTTTTCCACACACGGTGTTGCTGTTGTTGCAATGAACAATTTGCTGACTTAGCTCAAAAATCAGTATGGTTGTGGAAGAAAAGGAGGTGCTGAAAAACATTGTCATTTTTATCAAGCTGGGGGTGTGGCCAGGAGGTGACTGCAAGGGGATGTGTTATATTGCATTCCCTTTTATTTTTTTCATTGGCTCCTGGGAACTTCCCAATTGGTGTTGCCAGCCTTTTTAGCAATTAGTAAACATGTTTGATCCTACTATGTCCTGCATAGCTGTAGGCAGGCTAATTTTCAGCTGCCTGCTAATGATATTCCAGGTCTCACAGCCTGAAGCATGTTTCTCAGACTCCAGGCTGCATACTGGAGCTTGGCAATAGCTGAACTATCCCACTGTAGTCTGCTCAGGCTCACTAGCTCCATCAGGCAACTTGCTATCAATCTGAAACAAAATATAGCCTTTGAACAGCCACTTGAAATATCTCAATACACATTTTAATTCTTCCAAATGTAATGCCATTCAGCTAGGAGCAAAACATAGTGTTTATGGTAACAGGAGGACGGGTTGCATCCTTGAAAGTTGCAAGTCAAAAGAATTTTGTCACTATGATAGGAAAATAGCTGACTCTGAAGTGACACACAGAAGGCTAAAATAATTCTCAAGGAGTATCAAGAAAAATAAAGAAGCATTGCCGTCTCTGAAAACAGCATTAGAGACATCATTATCAGAATGCTGTGTTGGAGACTTTGTTTTCATTCTTTAAAAAGCTGCTGAAAAATTGATGAAAGGAAAAGAACTACAAGAGCTTTCAATGTTGTAAAACACCTTGTTCTGACAAGGTGTTTCTTGTTTATCCAAGAAAAGTTAAGAGATGATAAAGAATAACTATGCAGGAAAGACATTTTAAACTCTTGACAGTAAGGAGACACAATTAAAAGGTCTTTATACTCAGAATAGTCAGAAAACTAAATACTGAGGAAAAGAACCAAAAGCTGTGGTATAATCTAAAATTTCTGGAATTAAGAAACAACTTTCACATCTAATAAAGTTCAAGGCACACAGTTTAAGACTGAGTTGATAAGTTGATGGAATTATACAGCTGGTGCTAAAGAAATATTGGTAACTGCTGTATAAAAGATGTGTGGTTCAATAGCAAGAAAGCCCCAGAGATCTGCAAAAAACCCAAAAATGAAAAACACCAAACAATTCTCTCATAATGGCCATCCTATTCCATGATCTCCATGAGCTACGCCTGTAGTTTGCCTGCAGCTAAAACAGTCAGAGTATCTGATTAGCTTTGCCCTCTTCTCTTCTAAGAGTGTGAGTACCCATCAATTTCTTTCTGACAGCAACACGGATTCACCATTTTACTAAATTTTTTCCATAGAAATGAAATGCTAGTTAGACTATGCCCTGCAATATCCCACAGCTGATGAAGATAGGGATGATCTGTCAGGATACATAAAAACTGACACGCAGTGCAACAATCTAAAGACAAAATGGTCAGAACTGCATTTGAAATCACAATTAAATGAAAAAAAATTGAGATTTTGAGCATAATATACATTTCTATGAATCTGTTTACTGTTCTTCCTCAATTAAAGAAACACTAAAAAGCAAAATTTTGATCAAAGGGATTAGCTTGGTTCGCATATCAGCCTAACCATTGATTCAGAGTGTTAGACGAGGACTTGAAGAGGGTTAAAAGGAGGAGGTGTTGAATAAATGATGGGGTCACCAGCACACGCATGTGCTCCAGTTTTGCCTGTATACTACGGCATCAGATACAGCAAGCCTGTCATATACAGATTTATTCTAGGAAATATTCAAAAGCATGTGCCGGATTTTCTCATCTTAGGTCTATGATAAACAAAGCTCAGTTTTTATTCAAAGCCAAAACTATCTGACTTTTCAAAGCAAAGAGCAGGTTAACTAATACCTCTGAAAAATATTAAACTCACTACTTCACTATCTGTGACATAGGTATCATGTGGTGATTTGGACTGTCATGGTGCTGTCAATCTTTGAAATACTATCTGCATCTATAAAAGAAGAAGCAAACAAGCTAAACAAATCTACTATTTCTTTTTAGATGCATTGCTGCAAGGGTTCTTAACAAAAAAACCAGCAATTTTGCTTTTACTTGTGGTCAGCAAAACCTAAAAGCATTTTTTAGAACACTGTCAATTAAATTTCCTTACAAAGGAAGCCTTTATTAAACAGATTTCACTTTAGAAATTTTTGAGTAAATTCTAGTCTTTGTCTAATTATATACTGGTTTGTGGAGAGAGGGTGAGGTGGCAAGTGCTGGGAAACTATTCAGTAAATGGTAAATACTGAAAAAAAATGAAAAAAAAAAAAGCTTGTTGGCAAATTGCTCAGTACTATTTAGTATAAATGAGCCTGATTTGCCCAGCATATGAATATACAGTTTGGGCCTTCAAAGTCTGTCCATCAGGCAGTCTTTGTGGGTTGCATGCGTGTCCTTTGAGCACTGTCTCATGGCTCAGTGCCTCTTGCTCTAAGCAATTCTGCTTTGCAAGGACAACTGTAATTTAATGCCAAATGATACTTACTTTTGCACATCAGGATAGGATAGCTAAAATAAATAGTGTCTTGTATTATAAGTAATCTTGCTGAAGTCAATGTTGTTGTCTATGGAATAAGTTCTTTTTCAGAGTAAATAAGATTTTCAGTTTTGTCATGGTATAACAATCAACTTTTGATGAATAGTAACAGGAATTCAAAATGCTTGACCCGAAACCTGAATGAACTAAACATTTATGTTCAGCCTGGAAATTATTAAAGCAGATCTGGCTTTGATAGTTTGAATACTATTGATCCTGACATGTTGAAACAGCAACTTACATCTCTTACTTTCTGGGAAAAACCGTGCTATAGAAACATAAGTATTATTATCATAAGTAAGACCCTGTATTTTTACAAAGAATGTTATCCGGAGCATGGAGATGACATCTCACAATGCATAGTTGCAAACCAGTCCAATTAATAAGCAGGTGACCAAAGTCAAAGGTCACTGAAATGGGGACAATGCAGCACTGCTAAATTTGAGACATTTATCAAACTGTCTCACAGAAGTACTGTTAATCTAAATGTGTCTGGTTTAAAGCGCTGGTAATTTATTTGGCTGTTTCATCACTTGTGAAGTTTGTGCCATTAGTATTTAATCATCTTAGATTCATAATCATCCTCCCTTCCTGCAATATATCTCAAGGACAATAAAGTCCTGCAGTCTTGTCTTTGTGCTTCCTTTTCCCCTTCACTCACGACTGGTGAAGAAGCATTTTAAAGATACTGAGTGCTGGATTCTGCAAGGCTGTAACTTTTAGCATTGTGAGGACATTTTCAGTCAGAAAGGCAGAACATTTTTTAGTTGCACAACATTATGTTTTTATTCTCAAATTTCTTTATTTTTTCCCTGTAATTCTCTCTGAGTTGATCCTGGGAGCAACACCTACTGAAATGCACACCAAAGTCTCACTGGCTAATACATATCTGAGTATTAAATATTACAGATTATCTGGGCAGTACCTTTATGCTGGCTGTTTAAAATTTCAGTGCATATTAAATCAGTCAACTTGTGTTCCTTTGGAAGAGAGGTGTCTGCATGGACTTACTAATGACCTCAGTAAAGAGTATTAGTGTACAGGGAGAGAAAGAAGAAAGATAAGCAGATTCCCGAAAACCACCGGGGAAATCTTAGAGTCGTTCTGAAATGTTGGGCCTATGGGTACTGGATGCCTGCTGTCCAAAAAGGAAAGCACAAATGACTCTGTGACAGAGCAAGCCACGTGCACATGTTGAAGACGATAGGGGATACAATCCTCACTTCCCCTGATCTCTCAGAGAACCATGTGCAGTATGGAGAATGCAGATCAGAGACAGACCCTTTTTTTGCAAGACCCTCCAGCTGTCTCAACACATGTAAATATGTTCATTTTAGGAATATTCGTATTATATTTTAAACTTCACCCTATAGCAAAAACTTACTTTTTTTTAACGAAAAAGAAAATCCAGAGGGGATTCTAAACTTAGGGGAATAGAAGTGTATTTGGGAATATGTTGTCATGATGCCAGGACACTGAAAGAAGAAGGACTGTGCAAAGCACAGCAGCTGTCTTCATAAGGAGTTCATGCCATAAATGATAGATGTATCTCACCAGTATCAAAACTCTTGAACATGTCCCAAAAGTTGTTATGTTACCTTGTAAATACTAGCCTGTACAACAGAGATATGAAGAACTTGGCAGCCTAGGAAAGAATGAGGAGGAACTGAACGGCTTGGGAAAGCAGATGGGAGAAGACAAAACAGAAGAGAAAAAGATGGACTAAGCAGGGAAAAGGTATGCAAAATTCGAGATAAGGGCACCAAGGAATACATCTTCCATAACCGCCAAGACCCTCCATAGTCCACCATGTTTCTCCAAGCCCAGGTCGCATGCATAATGACTATGCAAAAATATTGATCAGTTCCAAGAAATAGAATGAATATGTAAGATTTTTCCATGAAAATTAATGAATATGTATGTATTCAGGTGATACAAGCTTTGGTTGAGGACGCATACCGCGTTAAGATATGAAGAACTTGGCAGCCTAGGAAAGAATGAGGAGGAACTGAACGGCTTGGGAAAGCAGATGGGAGAAGACAAAACAGAAGAGAAAAAGATGGACTAAGCAGGGAAAAGGTATGCAAAATTCGAGATAAGGGCACCAAGGAATACATCTTCCATAACCGCCAAGACCCTCCATAGTCCACCATGTTTCTCCAAGCCCAGGTCGCATGCATAATGACTATGCAAAAATATTGATCAGTTCCAAGAAATAGAATGAATATGTAAGATTTTTCCATGAAAATTAATGAATATGTATGTATTCAGGTGATACAAGCTTTGGTTGAGGCAGCATACAGCGTGCACGATAGGTGGAATTATCCCCTGTGCATCCGGTGCTGTGAAATAAAGAGATGGCTGCCTCTTAATGCTACATTGGTGTTAAGGAGTTTTCTTCTGATTTTCGATAACAAAGGTTAAAATTTTAGTTATGGGAGCTTTATTTAGATTCGATAGTCTCTAAATTGCTTCTTCTTCCAGTTATTGTTCTCTGTAACAGAGAAAACAAGCTTTTTTCTCCTGGACCTCTTCTGAAGTTGAGGTTTTAAATCGGAAACCTCAGTGTTGTTATTAATAAGCGACTCACTAACATTGTATTAGCTTTACACCACTGTCAGACACACTGTTAAGACTCAAGTGGTAAGACTCGTAAAGTAGATTTTTTGATAATCTTACATGTCATACTTTAAAAGAAACATTCTTTTTTTTTTTTTCCCTAAAATGCCCCAGATATTAGGCGAAGGGTGAATCATTTGAGCAGACCCTCTCTGAAGTTGAAAGTGGGAACTGATGAAATGTAAACCACTACTGTTACCAAAAAGGGTGAGGAAATACACCACAGGTGTTATGGGGTGTCAAGACATCCCTTTAATACGCCTGTAAGTTTTCTTCATCCTGTAAATGTTTATCATTTAACTCCTGATTCAAGAAGAAATCTCAAGCTTCACAAGTTTCAGAATACTGCTCTAAAAAATTAACCTGTTCATTTTTCAGCTAGTCTTTTCAGTAGAACAGGCAGACATGGCCTGAACTTCTTTGTACTGTGGATCCAATAAACTCATTTGGCAGAGAAAATAGATGGAGAAACACCTCTTTCTTACCAGCTGGGAGCTCTCCTTCTCTGAGTAAGTTCCTAGAAGTGTGGAGGAAGCACGCAAAGCTCCCCCATCATCACACTGTTTTGTCCAGGTAAAAAAAGATTTACAGGGCACTGTTCCACTTGTTGCACCACCTTGTAGTGATTGATACCAGCCAATACAATTTAGATAATTTCATTCTGAAGAGTGATTAAAATGCGTAAGCTTTGCAAATTATATCTTATAGCTGCTGCTTCTAATAAAAAACCCTCATGTTTCACTTCAGCCTATGTTCTAGGAGATGTTTATGTCCAGAATTATAAAGGTATTTGGAAATATCTATGTTAACGAAAAACTTTTTAATATTCACAGCTGCCCAGCTTCTGCAGAACATCACCAAAAGAGCTCAGACAATATCACAGCTAATGCCCTTTCACTCTTAGATACATTAGTACTTGCCTTCTGCTTTGTGCTGAGTGATTTTTTTTTTTAAAGGAAAATACTGGTGCCTCTGTCTGGAATCACTGTTTTTAAAGACATGTCTTCTACTTGTTACTCAATCCACAAGTAGCTTACACATATTGCATGTTTCCATCTGAGACAGTCAGATCCTTTTCTGACATCTGGCCAAAAGGTACAGATCATCTGATCCATATTGATATGACTAAGCATGAGGCATAACCATTTTAGTTTCTGTATGCAGCCAAAAACAACAACAAAAGTTTCTCTAGAGAGCAATTTCATCTCACAAACTGCAACTGACCCTTTAGAACAGCCATTCCCCCTGTTGACTAGATGGATAGTATATCTGGAGTGACTAGACTTCTTATAGGTATTTAAGAATCTTGGACTTAGTGTCTCTCTGCATATCCAGGGAGCTTGGCATCTGTTTCAAGTGCTTTGGTGTGGGAACACACAAAAGAATGTGCTCAGCTGATTTCCTGCACTGTGTCCCAGGTGCAAGTGAGCATCTGAATCTTAGTTCCTTGTCATCTTGAAATGCTAAGATTTGGGACAGAAAATCTAAGATATGTGACCTATAATGCAGCACGGTTCACAAAACTCATACTGAAAAGACAGATTGAAATGATAGTGCTACAAAGCAAAGATAGTTTCCCTTGAAAAGGCATAGTTTGGTGCCATAGATACAGTTATAGATTAATTATTTTAATCTCTTTCTTAATATAAGAATAATTTTGTGTATAAACAAATTCTTCCTACTTCAGAGCTTTTACGTATGTATATGCATACTTGCAGTGCATTTGATAGGACAGATCAGATTATTCTTAATCACTCCTTGTTTAACATGATCATCTAATTGGATAAAATCACTCTCATTCATTCTACAAAGTTTCTGAAATTCAGCAGCACATAAACTGATGCATAATAATCTCAGTGAAATTCACAACTGATTATTGGCCTGTGTCAATGTATCAGAAGTTACATTTGTCACTTTTCAGCAGAGATATCAAAGCAAATTAGATTTTAACTTTGCACTATGGCAATATGCAGTACCAAGCAACGCTGTTCGTGTATTTTGTATATATTTTTTGCTGATGTAATCTAGATTTCTAAATGTAGGAGAGATTTTTGGCTTAGTTTGGGATGTTCTTGACACCTGATTGTCCTGGTTTGAGTTAGAACAAAACTAATTCCGTTCAGTGATTTCACTTTTCAGCTCAGTTTCTTCTCAGTAACTGCACTTTCTGAAGTTAACGGCATATTTTTGCAAACAGTGTCTGCTTCTAGAACTGATAATGTTTGATGTTCACAGTCACTATCAGGGACTGGTGTGCAGAAAGACTCCTGCTTATACTTGCTCCCGTGCAGACCAAGGTCACTGCTAAACCCTGTGTACCACACTGGGGGTGCAGTAAGAGGCCGCACCTGCAGGGAGGAGCAGACAAGACTGGTGACCCTAAACTGACCCACAACATGTTCCATCCCATAAACATCATATTTGGTATAAAGCTGAGGGATCACAAGGGTCAAGCATCTTCTTTAATGGCTGGTGTTCAAAGAGGACTCTGTCCGTTCTGCTTTCTATCTCAGTCCATTCATTCCTGAATCCAGTTCCCTAATCCAGCTCCTGCATCTGGTGCTGAGTACAGTCTGGTCCTTCCCCAGTTCCTGCCCCTCAGCATCATCAGTGATAGTGACGTACTTGCCATCAGGTGGCTTGGGTTGGTATTGGTATTGCGTATATTTGAATATGTATAATTTTAGTATTGTTATTTTCATTAAAGCTATTTTAGTTTTCTTTAACAATTCATAAGTGTCTCTCTCTTATTCCCTTTCTCTTCCCCTTTGGGGAGGAAGGGGGTTTAATAGAGAGCATTTGTCAGTCTCCTTTTGGCCGGCCCAGCTCTAACCCTTGACACCCAGTGATGAAAATATATGTATTTTCACTTTCATTGACATATTTGCTCTGTGTTTTACCAGAATCACCTTTGGCCCCAAATCGTTTGAAGCAAGAATTGCTCCTATTAAAACAGTTTCTTAAATAATGATACTTTTGAGATTACAGGGGAGTCTCAGAGCTACTGTTAGTTGGAAGAATATCTTGTATCATTAAGAATCTATACTACAAGAGTATGGTAAGGTCCAGTGGGCACAGAATACCCATGTTCTTTTTGCAGTTAAACTATGCAACCCTTCTCTGACTTTGAACAAAGTGCTTCACATCTCTCTGTATTAGAGTGGTTTGTATACTGCTCTTATCACCATTGTTTTGGAACAGCTGCCAGTAAGACACTAAAAAAGTAATTATACATCTGTTTCTCATCCTTTGACGAGTGGGAAGTTAGTGGAGTGTTTGCTTTGCATTTTTATATGCATATTTCTATAGGTTTCTATTAAAACGGATAAAGTCAAAGAAGTGCCTCATGCTTATAGCAAAGTTGTGAAGCTTTCCCCTGAGAGTATATTTCCAAGTCTCATACTCTCACTGAAAAAGTTGTTTAGCTTGACTGTGAGTACATCATCATTTTAGTAGAAAGTTTAGTCGTACTAAGGGATGTCATTGTGGATGATGGTCTGGTTTAGAGCCTAAGGTATTTGATGCTTTAAGTATAAGGATTAGGAGCTTGCATTTGATTCATAATTAAATGACAACCCAGTATGAGAAGGGAAACATTCTGACATGTTCATGGTTCTTTTAGATTTTTTCCAATTTACCATTGTATAGGCACATCTATTGGGCCACATTGGAAACCAAATTTCTATACTTTACTATTAAAAAACCTGTTTTGTTTCAAAATATTATTGATTTCCAGCACATGGATCAGCTGCCTGTATTGGCCAGACTCTGCTGACCTACTACCTGTGGACTGTATGCTTTCTAAGACAGATCTCTCTTCTGTCCTTACAGAAATTGGATAAACAGTTGGTATCAGAGCAAACCTAGGACCCAGAATGCACCCATGACAAAGTAGAACAGGGTCTTTCTCTATCATTTAAAGACATTTTCTTTTCACTTTTTATATAATGGAAATGGGTGTTTGAGGAATTCTTTGCTACATACTTCTGTTGAAAATAAGTTTTCTAGAAATCTGTACCACTCCAGTGTACATACAGATTGCTGGTCATACAGCTGTGTCAGAAACAGCACTGTCACAAACTAAGATCTAAAAGCAGGACCAGAGCTCTTTCTTGACCTTTAACTCTCTTAATGTGTGTGCATATGCAGAACCGTAACTGTTTCCAAAATAGTACACTCTTCCGCAGAAGTTCCTAATACAGTGCCATAGGACTTCAGTATGAAGGGTCAATATGTTTTCTTACTATATTTCCCCATTAATGAAAGAGTACTCAGCAAGGCACCTCAGTCCAGTTTGCTTTTTCTAGGAGGAGAACCATTTCATTTTGACCAGCAGCATAGATAAGGGTGTTGCAAGTATGCACACTGGAAAGTGCTACATCTTTAAAGAACCAAGGCTACACGTGGAAGCATTCACAGATACTGCAGAGGCACCCCTTAGGTAAGGCAGAAAGGGGCCAAATTTTTTTCTAACACTTTGAATTTTCTAAACTCTGAAGGTTCATTCTTAAGTATATTACACTGCTTTAGTCCTGCTGAGAAATGTCACAGAGTACAGTTTATCTTTCACTAGACTGGGACAGTCTAGAAACACCACACAAGAACAGTATGAAGATCTACTTTTGGGTGCCACATTGAGAGAGATTAGGGGAAGGACTTGCACAATGGACAGAGTACAAATGTGTATTCACAGCAAAAGGATCTTTATGTCATCTTGTTCAAGTGCCTCAAGACATTTTGGCACAACACTTGAAATGGCTGTCATTACTCTCTGGCACATCAGCAATATTTTATAGCAAATGCAATGGAGACACTGAGAACAAATGTTTGGTCAATGGGGAAGCTATCTGTTGATGCTACTACAGAACCTCCAGTTCTGCAGTCTGGCTTGAATGTAACACCAACTGGCTCTTGGGTTGTTCCTCTGATCTTTTTCAGAAGATTTTAAAAGAGCTAAAGCCACATAGAACTGCTGTACTTGTCTAGAATTACTCAACATTAAGTATAAATCAGAGTGATGATACGAGAAAACAAAAGTTATTTCCCATCCATCCTCTGTTTTTCCTGCTTGGGTTGTCAGTTGTGATGTAACTACACAGTAATTAGCACAAATATTTTCTTGTTTCAGGTGGGCTCCACCACCATTGTCACTTTCCTTCTCTGAGTGTCAGCTGTTGCTGAGGTAACAAACAAACTCTTCTTTGCAGATTAGAGAATTCCGTTCATAACCTTATGTTGCTACTTCCCTTAACTTTCCCCCTCTCTGACATTTGACTGCCATGTAAACTCAATTCTATTACAACATATTTGAATTTCTAAATTAAATTATTGCATCACCTACATGACACGGCATGGATCCAGTAAATCCAAAGGGACAGGGAGAACAGGTTCAATTTGTGTGAGAAGATTGTTTGGTAGGAAAAAAGTGTTATCGTTGGCTATGTCTTAATGAAGGTTACTGGTGTCATAGGGCAGTGAAAGTCAGGCAGTAAAGACAGAACTTTGGACCCTATGCTAGGTGTTAAATGAGCATCTGTTCCGAAAGAAATATGAGGTGGAGAGCCCCTTCAGCCATATGGACAGTGTAGGCTCAGTCCTGCTCAGTGCTATGAGGGGTAGTGACAGCCTGACGCACGTGGCTGCAAGGTGCTATAAAGGACAGGCTCAGAGAGAGAACAGCCCTATGGCAGGAGCTTGGTCTGACTGGCCCCAGCCATCAGGAACAATGAAAATATGTCATGGAAGTCCCCAGCTTCCTGCTAACTGATGCTTTTTGTGTAGCTCTGAAGAGGCAGAATTGATTAATGGTCTTTCCTAAACCACCAACTTTTCTGCTTATAAATTGCTGTGCAAAGAGTAATTTTGAAATTCCAATGATCTGTCTGCGCATGAGTGAAAGCTGGCTTAAACAGCAGCAAATTCACTCCTACCACTTTTGTAAATGTCTCTTTTACAAACACCCTGACAGTCACTGCAATAGTGTTCTGTGTTGCTTCACACACAAACAATTTTCTCATTAACCAAAAAGACAAATGGGGGGTGGGGGTGGGGGGGGGAGAACGA
>NW_010408560.1:22758-25045 GCF_000710305.1 Buceros rhinoceros silvestris | reverse complement strand
GGGGTTGGCGGGAGGTGAAGCAGTTCACTCTCATGCTTTTTCTTTTATTGAAGATAGTTTCAAGGTTCTGCGTAGTGCCACAGTCAGATTTTTCACATGGTCGACACCTTGTTGTTACTTGTAATGCTGCGTTTGCTGATAGCTGAGGCAGTAGATTGCAGCTATAATAGTGCTTTTTGGCAACACAAACATATTTGAACTTCTAGAGATGCTTTCTTTTGTCTTATGGTTGTAATTATTTGCTGTGTTCCTTTCATATTGTTTTCAACTCCATCGTATCTGATTAAAATGTTTTTGCTGAGCTTTTATCTTATCATCTTTACTTTTCCTCTGTATTTGCAGGCACAATAATTCTCCCAGACCTTTCACTATTCCTTCCTTTTCAATTGGTACCATGTCTTTGGAGATATCGTCAGCTGTGATAATTATTGGTTTATGTTACTTTAAATTATGCCAGCATAGATCTCTACTAATTCACGAGATTCTTTCATAAACCTTTGAGCTTATCTGTTTGTTACGGGGAAAAGACATAGTTTGATGCTGGTATGTACATATACTTCTGTTCGATACAAAATTAAAATAAATTGGGGGATCTACTTCTGTTAGGTGGGTTCCTAATATTAGGTCTTGTTTAGCTTTACCTCCAGATTCCTCGTGGTACACTACTCCAGCTGATGGCACTTCTCCATAAAAAACAAAAAACAAACAAACCTTCCCCCCAAACCAAAACAACCCAAACACCTGTATTCTATACCACTTTTTAGCTCTTCTTATGAACAGGAAGCACTAAGAGGTATTTTTGCCTTTATATATTATAGAGTGGCTTCATCGCTGCTAGCTTTTATAAGTAGCATCATCAAAAAAAGAGGTTACAAAAATTAGTCAACTTAAAATACCAGACTCTTTTACATTTTTTACTTCTGTTGCTCCATCTCTATTCTTCCTTCCTCTCTAAAACCTCTGGATATGTTACCTGGGACTGATGTCCTCTGCTTCTATCCTAGATCCCCTCCAGGCCCACAGATTTCTCCTGCGCCATCTAGAAACATTTCTTCAAAGTTTTCTAAAGACTTGTTTCCAAAAATATTTCAGAATCACAGTTCAAGTCCTTCCTGACCCATCACTAACCTCTAAATGCTCTGACATTTTCTTATAGATCCTTAACTCCTGAGTGTAGGTAGCTGGTGAAACATTGAAATCTGGAAGGTGCCAAGAGAACAAGAAAAGGTACTAATGGAGCAACAGAAAAAACACTGGAAAACAAAAACATATAAAAGAATTTCCATTCTCTATGGTCAGGACAATGCATGTGGGTTTATATTCATAGGCATATGGAAAAAGGCAGCCACTCTCTCCCTTTGTGTGGCAGGAATCCTGCTGGCAGACACAACCCCTTGCTAGTTCATGGTGAAGGAGGAGATGGCAAGCAGACTGAGGGATGTTGTTAAGAGCCATGCACAAATCTTCCCGGAGAGCTCAGCAGTTGTATCAAAGTTCCCCAGCAGACACACTGAGTTTTTATCTCAGCAGCAGCCCTCATCCTGAGTAACTGATAAATGGATTGCTAATGAAGTGAGTAAAATTAAAGGGCATGGTGAGAATTACGCAGTCCCCAAGCAGGGATCCAGTCTAAATGCTGCAGTAAAATCATCCTCCATGCACATGGGGGCTAAAGCAATTCCCAAAGGGAAGCAGACTCATTCAGGGTCTTTTTGTAATGAAAGGAGGGAAGCCACCTTACACGAGATTGTTGCCTGTTCCTGCTGCCACAATGGAGACACCTCTTGCACACTAATCTGGCTGTTCTAAGAGTAAGAAGGTGAATTAAAACCTCATTCTTATCCATCTAAATAAATAAGACTGTAATTTTTATCAGCTTCTGTTGGTCAGCTTCCCTGCTCCTCCTTTGTTCTTTCTGTGAGTGATTTAGTCTGCTGAAATAAACCAACATGTTTCTCAAGACTAGTCCTCCACGGTTAACTAGGTTTGACCCAGAAGGTTTAACGTAACATTTGCTGAATGCTCATCAGAAACTGCAAACTGCAAAACCACCTTGGATTTGTAGTGATTTTGAAATCAAATGATGTTACAGGAGAAAAGCCGAAGTGAGGAGTTAGCTTGCCTGGAGCACACTTTACTACCATGAGACAAGAGGTAGCTGGTCTACCTGATTTCATGAACTTCAGATAAGTTTTGAATGGGGTTACGGGGAGGGGTCATGAGTCTCGAAAGACCCCCGCCAGAAAGCACACCCTAGAGCTTTACCTTGAAGTGCTTCTTCAGCAGG
>NW_010408560.1:17366-22673 GCF_000710305.1 Buceros rhinoceros silvestris | reverse complement strand
AGCAGGAATTCCTCTTGTAAGCAGGGATTTAACAAAGCCCAGACATCAGAAGCACTAGCCGTGTAACCCACCATTGATCAGGAACAAGAAAAGTGGGAGATCAATGTAATGCCAACCTCAAGAATAGGGGTCACAGTAGAGGTATGAGATTATTCTCTCCACAAGCACTACAGGAGAGCAAAATAAATGCAATGAATGACAAAAGATAACGTGAAGAGTGCCACAACATCCCTTCATGCATCTAGGGAGATTTTCAAAGTCTGTCATATTCCAGGTAAGCACATTATAGGCTGCAAGTTCCTACTTGTAAATGTGTATTGAGGACACTGGAAGTTGCTTCTGCAAATATCATGTTACTCAGGTTAGGATTGATAGACTGACAACCAAAAATTTCTTCAACATGCGCAAAACAAGAAAAAGACGCACACAAACTGTATAAAGCATCTGAAAAGACAAATTTTAGTTTCTAGAAGCACTGAGGAACTGGCAATTGGCAATCAGGTTTAAAAAAAATTAGTAAAAAACAGGTTTAGCATTGAGACAATTTCCAGTTTTTTAAGAAAGCTTTTTCCAATAGTGTTCATATGTACAGGATAGACAGTTCTTAATTTTAAGCTTGTGTGTCCTATCTAGAAATCATAACAAAAAGATAACTTCTGAAATTCAAAGGTTGGGGGTAAAAACTAAGCAGCAGCACAGATGACGTGGAGGAAAAAAAGGAGGAAAAAAGGGGGAAAAAGTGAAAAATTATAATTGTGTAGTTTTTTTGTTTGGTTTGCATGATGCCTTGATTCATTACATGTCGTTTTTGTCATCAACATCTTCCAGCACCACAAGGTGGCAGTAAAAAATTACTTACTGCATAAGTTTTTACACCTGGTTATGTAAACAGTAAATAGACCTATTGTCCCAATGCTGAACTTATGCAAATATCAAACCTATCTCATCTGTTATAAAAATGGCACATATGGTGTAGCTCTAACATTTGTGTGAAAAGTCAAACAATTAAATCATCTTAACTCAGGAATGGTAAGTTTTGATTTGCAATGTATGCAAAGTTCTTCACGGTAGAAAATTCCTTAAATATTTTGGATAATCAACCATTTCTTTTCCACCTGGCAATCAAAATCCTGAAATGAGATATCAGAATTGGAACATTATCCCCATTTAAATTACCTGTAGAGAAAAATTAAAATTAAAATGAAAATGGATTATGAAGAATCTGCTTGCTTCTACCAAATACATTAGAACTATGTGCTAATCAGAGTCCTCCCTTGAGCCAGTTAGTGGCACAATCTGCCTCTTCAGGAATAAGAGTGAATACCTCAAATCTTGCTTCTGTCAGAGGCAGTTGAGATTTATTCAATGCATTTGATATAAGAAACAACTCCTAAAATGTTATTGGATATAAATGATTGCCCAAGCAGAAGGACATGGCGAGGGTCACACTGTAGAGAATTTTTTTGCTGAGATCAGCCAGAATGTCCTCTTGTACCTTCCTTGTACAAGTGTCAACTCATCCATCATTTCATTTTCCCTATGCCTGGTCACCCCTAGTAGCCAAACGTAGTGTGTGTGTGAATCTGATTTTTCAAAATCCCTATCTTCAGTGTTAACTTCAAGTGTAACCCTATCCCTCGTAAGGGCTGAATCAAATAAAGAATCACACTTCCAGCCAGAGGTGTGCTTGGTAGCATGCACAAATGGGTGCTTGCCAGCCTCATATCAAGGGAGTTTCTGTTTCAGTTTCTTATAAGTTATGGTTATATCTTCCACAACCCAGGTTGTCTCATTAGCTAAATATTGCCTCTGGTTTACTCAAAAGATGTTTCCACATCGTATGACTACCGAGTGGTATGCTTCCTTTGAGGATATCATACCATACTAAGAAGTTGCTCCACACTCCCATTTCTGTGTTTGTCAGATAAATTATTCTGCATTTAAAAAAATCTTTGTATATACAACAACACTAAAATGTTATCTTCAGTTGAAATCACTATCTCTGGTAAATCATTATATACAAGACTGTTTTCTCAGACAGTCTTGGAGACAGGAAAAGTCTAATCCCCATCTTGCTGGTATTGACATGGAGATTTGTGCTCCCTTCCTGGCATTTAGATCAGGTCTGAGAAGTGCAGATGGCTTTGAGTGGTACTGAAGAGCTGCTCTTCTAATCCTACTGGTCTGTGCCTGACAAGTTGCAAAATGAGTCAGGTACTTTGCTGCTCTCCCTACAGGTCTGTTGTTTACGAACTACAGCTCTTTGCAAAGAACCCATCCACCTAGTTCATCAGCAGTTGCTAGCAAACTTTGTTTCAGGCTCACTAAGACTGTCAAAGGCCCAGAACCTTTGGACATCCTATGGGAAACATAACCAAGCCCTTTGGGACACCACTGGCTTCATAGACTTGAAAGCTGGAGCCACAGTCACTGCAGATACTGCCAGCTCCAGGACACAAGGACAGATTACCATGGTAAACAGTGCACCAGCTTTTCCTAGGAGTGTCTCTACTCTGTTCTAGAGGAATAAGAGAGTTATTTTCCGAAATTAAGAATGACAGAATGGCCTGTGACAGAGAAAAACAAAATAAATAAACGTGAAGAGAAGAAAGGCTGATCAAAAGGTGTGTAACTCTGCAGTGCATTTGGCTACTGCTTTGCCAGGAAGATAAATAAAAATGGTGTGGAGGAAAGGCTAGGTGGTTTAATTTATCTCCTTTTTTTTTTAAGTTTGCATTGTGAGGGCAGGGGAACAGTACTAAGTGAGGAAATATAAATATGCTCAAAGGAACTGCATTTGAAAATTTTCAGAGCATCCCCAAAATTACAAGGCTGTAAGCAGATATATTTTCTTCTAGGTTTGAATTATAGGCAGCTAGAGATTAGAATTTACGTGTTCTGAAGCTGCTTTCCTCTCATAATAGAACACCACCAAATAAAAAGGAAAGAAAAAAAAAAAGCCTTGGGTTTTTTTCCTAAAAATTCAGTAGCTGGGCCTGAGCTGATAACTGGGACATCCCATCAAGGCGATTCACACCAGGGGTGGTTTCTGAGGAGCACATGGACCTTCTGAGTACAGAAAATCTGTCCCTAACTCACAGAATCATAGAATCATCTGATTGGGAAAGACCTTTAAGATCATCCAGTCCAACCGTTCCCCCTGCACTGCCAGGGTCCCCAAACCGTGTCCCTCAGCACCAAATCCACATGGCTTTTAAACAGTTCCAGGGATGGGGACTCCACCATCTCCCTGGGCAGCCTGTTCCAATGCTTAATGACCCTCTGCGTAAAGAAATTTTTCCTGATAGCCAACCAAAATTTTCCCCTGACACAACTCAAGGCCATTTGCTCTCGTCCTGTCACTTGTAACGTGGCAGAAGAGACTGAATCCCACCTCACTACAACCTCCTGTCAGGTAGTTGTAGAGAGCAATAAGGTCTCCCCTGAGCCACCTCTTGTCCAGACTAAACAAGCACAGTTCCCTCAGCTGCTCCTTGTAAGAGAAGTTCTCTAAACCCTTCACTAGTTTTGCTGCCCTTCTCTGAACGTGCTCCAGCACCTCAATGTCCTTGAAGTGAGGGGCCCAAAACTGGACACAGCATTCAAGGTGTGGCCTCACCTTGAGGTCACTTGTGCCAAGTACAGGGGGACAATCACTTCTCAGCTCCTGCTGGCCACACTGTTCCTGATACATGCCAGGATGCCATTGGCTGGCTTTGGGGGCCGGGGGCCCTGCTGGCTCTTTTTATGCCAGGATGCCATTGGCTGCCTTGGCTGCCTGGGCACACTGCTGACTCTTGTTCAGCTGGCCATCAAGGAACACCCCCAGGTACTTCTCTGCTGGGCAGCTTTCCAGCCACTCCTCCCCAAGCGTGTGACACTGCAGATTGTTGTTGTGGCCTTGTTGAACGTCATACCATTGGCCTCAGCCCATTGATCCAGCCCATCCAAATTCTTCTGTAGCGCCTCCCAACCTCAATCCTTGCAGAAAGCTTCTGTGGACTGAAAGAGGAAAACAGAGATAGAGCAAACTGAAGGAGTGCAGGAAGGGACAAAAAACAATGATACTCGAGTCCTCTGAGGTTTTACCACAACGAGGCCATCTGTAGCAGAACTTACTGGGACAGAACTGGAGGCTGCAAGATCAATTGGACAAGTGCAGATCTCACTTTTAAACTGGCTTTCAATTCATCTTTTTCTCCTAACTTGCAGGCTCAGATAGGGGGACAGAGGCTGGTGGCTTGACAGCCTGGATCCATTCTCCTCTAAAGCATGTTCTGCAGGTGAGCTGTGCTGTATCTTGTGTCCTGGAAAATCTGCTACTACACTTTCAGATGTGATATCATAGCAGATTTTGTCAAACACCTCCAATGCAACCCCATGAATCCCAGATTACCACCGACGCCTTCATTTCATGCAGACACCAGCTGAAAGAAATAAACAGAGATTTAGATTCTATTATAAAAATGACAACTTCTTTTCAGTGGGGTGTGCTAAAATAAGTAGCTTTTTATCATTTTTATCTTAATAGTCAGGAGCTCTTCCATGTAATATTTATGAAAGCATGTATTTTAGGCTATTCTGTGCTCCCAGATGTGAGGTGCTTGAAAAAAAATTTAAAAGTAATTATGTGCGTTGTCACCAGGCATTTGGGAATATAGTATGTGTTACAACAGGCAGAATATGTGACTTAACCCCATAATACCCCCTGTTTCCCTGCATGAATAATAGCTTTGCAGTAAGAAGATTTGAGATGGATGATAAATTTAAGGATAAATGAAAGATGTTGGTAATCTATGTATGTTCTATGAAAGGAAATGCAATTTTCAATGATAATATCTTCTCAAATGCATAATATTAATGATGATAAAGCTTCTATTAGTAGTATTTTTAAAATATATTTCCAGGTGTTTCAAAATACTTCTTGTCTCTTGGTAATGTTGATTGGTTTCTTCCAGATGAAATCTATAACTACCTGGCCCATGATATCTGTCTCCCTGTAGCACTGTGAAGAACGAGAGAAGGCCAGAAATAGATGTTTGTGTGGTTTTAGCCCAGCAGGCAGCTCAGTCCCACACAGCCTGTTGCTAGTCCCCTCCAGTGGAATGGGAAGGAGAATTGCAAGAGTAAAACAGAAAACTTATGAGAAAGCAAAAGCCGTGCATGCAAGCAGAGCAAGCCAAGGAATTCATTCACTACTTCTCACGGGCAGGCAGGTGTTCAGCCATTTCCAGAACAGCAGGGCTCCACCACCTGTAACAGTTACTTGGGAAGGCAGACATCGTAACTCCAAATGTCACCGCTTCC
>NW_010408560.1:11160-17224 GCF_000710305.1 Buceros rhinoceros silvestris | reverse complement strand
CCTCTTTCCCCCACCGTTTACGGCTAAGAACAAATTATATGGTGTGGGATATCCATTCAGTCAGTTGGGGTCAGCTGTCCCAGCTGTATCCCCTCCCAACTTCTTGTGCAACCTCAGCCTGCTCTCTAGCAGAATAGCAGGAGAAGCAGAAAAGGCCTTGATGCTGTGTAAGCACTGCTCAGCAGCAGCTAAAACAATACTGTGTTATCCACACTGGTTTGGTCACCAATCCAAAATACCCCCATACAAGCTACTATGAAGAAAATTAACTCTACCCCAGCCAAAACCAGTGCAATGTCATCAAAAGATACTGATGTTATTAATATTTACTATTGTTTCAGCTTCAGACAAAACTGACTAGTGTCACAAGTCAGGAATAGCTACACCCGTGACTCTTCATAGCACGTCCTTCAACATACATGTCTTTTGTTTTTACTCATGTGCATTCCAGTATTCCTGTGGCTTTCTGGGTATCTCTCTGCAGGACTGTCTGGTTCTGACAGCTTCATGAAAAACCGGAGAATATCAAACCCCAGCATGGATGTGGGTGTTTTAGCTCATGATTAGCTTGTGGGTTCATGCTGCCCAGCTGGTCTCCACGTGCTGCATGCAGCAGCTTCTTGAAACACGCATTGCAGAAGCAGAGCAGGGAGTAGGATATATATTTTCTGTCCTGGGCTTTTCCCGGAATCAAACCAAGTTTCAGAGCAGCAAAGCAGCATTAAACAGATTGAGATGATGAGGGAACAATAGTGAAGCCACTTCTACAAAATCTCTCTACAAATCTAGACATAGCCTGGAATAATATATCAGACTATGCTAGGACCAGATTCTTCTTTTCTGACAGAATAATAGTACTATTTACTGGGCAGTTCATTTAGAGACCAAGCTAATCACTGAACAAATTTTGAGGAGAAAGACAAATGACATTTATCTCGGCAAAACACAGGCTAGGTAATTGATTGCAAAATTACAAACAACAACAACAGCAAAAAGTGAGAGAAAAAATGAGGAAACAAACAAAAGAAAAAAGATAAATAAGATATAAAATAAAAAAGAAGAAAAAAGAGCAGAAGAAAAACATACAATGAAGTGCCTGTCAGTTCTGACTTGAGATGGTAGCTCAGTTCTCCCGCTTCCCTTTAGGATCCTTTTCCAAGGCATCACTCAGATATTTGGTTGAAGAGAGCTTCCAGCAAGAATTTCTCTGTCACAGTGTTATCATTGAAAACTTATTTTTCCTTTTGATTAAAATTCTTATTTATACTACTGCTCAATAAATGACCAGGGGTACAGATGGGTAGCTGCCAGTACCCCAGTGATCTGTCTTCCCGATACTCAATTTGGAGAGACCATTGTACTCCAGTATCAAATGATTTCACTCCTCTCCTTCTATTTCAATCATAAAAGCTATTCTGTTTGTTATATGTGTCAGTAGCAACAAAAAGAAAACACTGTCAATTTGTTTTCATGACCAGGCAGCCTGGTTCTGACTGATGCATAGTCTCTAATGCAAATGCACAGAGTATTTCTTCCTGTAGACTCCATGCATCCATCATGCTGGCTAAACCAGCCTATTCTTTGCAGCTCAGACAATTGCTTTAGCTTGTTACAGAATTTCAGTAATCACATATTTTGCAGCACAAGTAATATCTAAACACCTCATTAATACCACAGTAATCAGCTTGTGCACTGAATTCCTAACCAACAAATATGATTTATAACTAAATGGACTGAAGAGTGGGAGGACTTAAATTTTATACTACGTTTGTTTTAGGAGGTACTTAACCAACCTTCATATACTCACACTTTTAAAGGAAATTAAGTAGGCAGCAGTACATTTCAGGTACTCCAAATATGCAACAAATACAAGATGAAAGAAATATCCGTTAAGTGGAATCACGATTGTTCTTGAGTGCACTGGCTTAGGCATTACAACAGAGCTGGAACTACCATTGTCCACGTGTGTTCTCTTCTCTGCAGCATCAATTCCATGTTCTCCTTTTTTATGAAAAGTAAATTCATGAGTATAACTATCGAAATGAGATATGGTGCACTTTAAGTGGGTTCCCAGTCTATCTTACTACTAGCAATCTAGGATTCAGTGATCCTTTGCAGATCAGTTTGTACAGGATCAGAGGACCAGCTTGTTTGATTGGTCTTTGGATTAGGGCCAGGATCTGTCCCTTAACAAACTTGTAAGGCTGTAATGATGAATAAATGAGAGCTCTGAAGTAGTCTGATCTAACACAAAGTAACATGATTAATTTTGCACAATAATTTATATGTAGTTATTAATTTTTATCAGGTAAGTTAGTGAGTTAGCTCTCTCCAGCAGACTATAAATTAGGGAGCTGAGAATGAGACCAGTACAGGGTATTAATTCACTGCAGCATTTCAGAATGAATCAATTTTTTTTTTTTTTTGCTGTATCCCTCTAGTCAGCAGGCCAAGTTCATCTACATTATGATCTTATATTTGAAATGGCATCTCTAGACATCAGTGGTGATGAGATTTAAGCCTAAACAGATAGAAGTGTTGTAGATGGAACATATGATACTTGTGAAGTATCATATGTTTCTGAACCTCTTAAGCCGTATTAAGGCTTCCTAAAAACCTTTTGTATTTCAGCTTCTGTATTCCTATGATTTAAATACATATGTCATTATGGCATTTTTCTTTAAAGAAAACATTATAGTGTAGCAATAAAACTTACAGTACTTTTGGCATTTGGTCTCCTGGAATGGAATATTATTTGACCAGAACTGGGTGAACACATCATGTGAAGTAGGGTCAACAGTAGATTCAGACTATTTGGCTCAGAGATTTTTCCAGATGAATCTTAAAATACTTCAAGAATGGAGATGTCACAGGCTGCTCCACTGTAGGTTGCTCTCTGGTCAACTTGCTCCATTGCTTGACTTTACTCGTGGGGAAATTTTTTTTTTTACATCCAGTTAGAGCATCCCCTGTCTCAGTTTATGGATACTGTCTCTTTTTTTCTCACCATGCTCCTCAGTCAAGAGCCCGGCTCCATCTTCTCACTAACCTTCCATAAGGTGCTGGATAGCTGCTAGCAGGTCCTCCTGAAGCCATCACTTTTCCAGGCTGAGCAAGCCCTGGTCTCTCAGTCTCCTCGCAGGGTGGGTGCTCCAGCCCTGATCACCTTGGTGACCCTTCACAGAATTTCCTCCAGTTTTATCAATGACTGTTGTTAGTATGCTTCAAACATGATTTAACAAATTTTTACACTAGTGAGAGATCTGTATTTCAGGTAATTTTCATGCTGAGAAAAGGATTGAAAGTGTGAAGAGTCTTATCCCCATTAGTGCAAGATACAGTTAACTCACTTGATAGAGTAGCAGTTCAGATGGCTGCCAAGCCCAAACTCATTTCATGTTTCTATGTCAGGTATACCAGGCCCTACATTGCCTGAGCATTACTTCAGTAGGTTACTAACTTGAGCCATCGGAAACAATATTCTGACTGCTGTATGGACAGAGAAGATCTAACTACAATTATTGATTCACATACACAATGAATGATAAAATAACTTGCCAAGGATTAGGGCTGGGCTGGCCACTAGACAAATGGCAGGGACTCTCTATTAACCCCTTTCCCTCCCAAAAGGGGAAGAGAAATGGGGTAAGAGAGAGAGACATAAGGATTGGAAAAGAAAACTAACACTGCTTTAATGAGAATAATAAAATAAAATGGAATATATACAAATATATACAAAACCAATATAAAAGCCAACCCTTCTGATGGCAATTATGTCACCATCACTTGGATGCTATGGGCAGGCACTGGGGAAGGCCTAGACTGGACTCAGCATGAGACAGCAACTTGAATGCAGGAGCTGCATTCTGGACACGGATTCAGGAATGCACAGATTGAGAGCAAAGGCAGAACAGAGTCCTCATCAGACATCAGCCATGGAAGAAGAGACTTGACCCTTGTGATTGCTCAGCTTTATACCAAATACGATGTCTGTAGGATGGAATACGTCGTTGGTCAATATAGGGTCACCTGTCTTGTCTGCTCCTCTGCACACCCAGCATGGTACACAGGATTAAGCAGTAACCTTGGTCTGAACAGCAGAAGGTATAATCAAGAGCCTTTCTGCACACCAGTCTCTGGTAGTGGCTGTAAACATCAAGCGCTATCACTTCTAGAAGCAGACACTCTGCAAAAATATACTATTAGCTTCAGAAAGTGCAGCTGCTTTGAAGACATTGAGCTGAAAAGTAAAATCGCCGAACAGAACTAGTTCTGTTCTAACTCAAACAAGGACATGAATTCATATTGGATCAGAGATTAGGTCCATCTCACTCAATATTCTCTCTTAAGCTATGTATCCAAGCAGATGCTCAGAAAAGAACTCAAGAATGGGAATGGGACATAAGAAGTCCTTAAATACTTGTACATACCTTCCCTGCGTCCAGCAGCTCATGGGTGAGAGTCTTACTGTGAAAGAGTTAAGATCCAGGTACTGTGTTTAATAATCATTCGGAGATTCTTCTGAACAGATTTGTTTATTTTTAAAATGTCCTCCACAATGCTCTCTGGCAACAAGTTCCACCTTTTAGTCATTCTATAGGAAAAACAACTCATTTAGTCATGCCGTGTGAAGAAAGAGTTCCTCTTGTCTGCTGTTTCTTCCTTTAACTGTATGGGGGTTTTTGTTGTTTGTTTTTTTTTTTTAACCAAATTGTCAAATTACTTGAGCTCCTCTCAGATGGAAGCTATCCTATAGGCTGGATCACCCTTTTTACCCTCTTTTGTGCAGTTCTTGTTTCAGTTACAACTCTCCTAGATCTTTTTTGAGACAATTTGTCTGGAGCTATATTCAGCTGTCACTGAAAGCCTATAATTTAATTTCAGTAATTGTTCTTGTAGCAAGCTATCAAACTATAGCTTAGCAGGTATCCATCGAAAGTGAGACACATGCAAATTGTCTCCTGAGACTCCCAAAATCAACCATCATGAAAAGATTGCCATCCAAACAGTGAGATGGAAGCACAGTTCCAGGCATGCCGCAAGAGCAGTATCCATTAGTATGCAAGCATGTGGCATATCAATAATTTTACTAATAATGTTACTGATTCTGTGCCATCAAAAGAAGCTGCCAGGTTATCCCCTAACACTATGCAACATCTTACAAATCCTTCATCTGGTCAGGAAGGAAGCAAACTAGGAACACACAATGCTCCTGAAACTGTTCTTCTATGGAGGTGTAGACATAGCTACTATGCAGAAGATCTCTGCTGGGTACGTGTTTGTCATCATTATCCATTATTAATCTGAAAGCGGGTTGCTATGTACCAATACTTCTGCAGAAAGTGGATTGAACTCTTTATTATTTTCTGTGACAAACAGCACACAGTTAGCAGCCCACATTGTATTTCACAAATTTGGCAAAAAATACACTTCCATTCAGATCATAAAGCAAAGTGCTATCTAACTTTGAAAAAAATAAAATGATGATGCTTATCTATTGCCACAATGCAGTGAAACTAAAAAGAGTTTCATCCAAGTGAATAACGATCACTTTTTAAGATAAAAATATGAACATTTTACAAATTAAGTGTGCGTGATGTTGCAAAAAATAAGGTGTACCTTAAAATAGTTCCAGCAGAAAAATGTGCCAGTCTGCTACTGGTGGAATATAAATGCAAGAGAGAGGATAATAATTTATATGAAGTGATAATCATATTGTGTTAAAAAATTGAAATTCAAGTCTGGGTTCCTGCATGTGCCATTTAGTATCTCAGTGTTGTCAGCTTGAGAAGAGAGATTTACCATGATACTAACCCTTACACTATATGCTAGGGTCTCTTCCAGGATGTGATTTATTTCTGTTCCCAGATAGGTAAATCATACCTGTGATCCACAGTATGAGGGGGTCTGCAGAAGGCCAGGCCCAAGGTAGTCTTACTTTTGATGATGATGGAATTAGCCCCTTATTAATGTCTTTCCCGACTGCCTCCATCCAGCTTTTCTGGGAGCAGCACAGACCTTTGACCTACATCGTCATCATGGCTTGGCTTTCCGGATGGAGACT
>NW_010408560.1:944-10824 GCF_000710305.1 Buceros rhinoceros silvestris | reverse complement strand
CGCTCTTCTCGTGCGGCAGCCGGGGGCGAGTTCACCGTAGAACACAATCTTGGGGAGGCAGTGATCCGCCATTCTGGAGATGTGCCCTGCCCAGCGCAGCTGCGTTTTCAGCAACATGGCCTCAACGCGGGTGACCTCTGCCTGTTCGAGGACAGCAACGTTAGTCACGTAGTCAGTCCAGTGGATGTTTAGGATTTGACCTACCAGTAACACAGGTTACAGCATGTGCACTGTTCTAGCATTTTGCTCCTCTACTGTAAGAGGGATGAACTCGGAAGGTTGGAGAAAGATGTCCTTGTTTTGTTTTTCTTAGAGACTTGCAGTTGAAGTGACATGCATGATATGACATCTGTATCAAGAGGACTGACATGGATGATTTATTCTTATTTGGTAACAGGATGAATTTCATAATAACATAAAATCCCCAGAGGTAAAAATTGAAAAGCTAACAGCAAAGCAGGGTAATTTAACATTAATGTTAGACTAAACCAGATCCAGGGATTTTGAAGTTATTAATTTATATTTGCAATAATAGCAGCAGCAGAAGAGGAGGAAGAAGTCAATAGATTGTTTTCCTACTAGAGTGTGGATGAAAATAGCAGGAGATCCCAAAGACAACTGCGGATGTTTGAAACCCGTCTATGATAGTAATGGACTCTCTGAAAACATCCACCTTTCAAACATATAAATAATCAACAGAATTTAACACTACCACCAAGTTTCCATTAAATGCTCCTGAAATTATTTCTGCACAGGTAAGAGCACCTCAAGCTGAATGGTTGACCAATAACTGGAAGAAGAATGGATCATATTCTTACGAAAAACAATTGAATGCTTGAAGGCCAAGGAGACAGAGAAGTACATTGAGAGGACATGACTACAGAGATATGAAAAAAAAATATGAATCAAAGGCAGTAGTCCAAATATTTACAGTACAGTTTCCTCAGCTGTAGTATGGACAGCTAGTTCCACATGGTCATACAATAAAAGAATTGTTTTGAGGCAGAGAAGTAAGCAGTTCAATTAGTAAGAAAATATGATGTTGGGTGAGGAATAGCTTCTTGAGCAGAGAAAATAATAATGCAGCTCTCCAGAGAGATCCACTTGGGAAGTTTTACTCTATGAACTCTGAACCTGCACCCTTTGCAGATGGTGACACGAATCCATTCAAACAGGGTAGCTGCTGGACAAGGCCAAGGTTTCAGGACTGTTGACATTGTCGGTCTGCAAGGATTTGTTCTCCTGGGTGGGGTGAACCCAAGGCTTCCCCCTTACCTGGATAGTGGTCACTGTGATCTGGCTGGTAGTCACAAGTGGGAGACAAATTCGGCATGCAAGTCACTCTCAGAGCTATTGTCACAGAGTAGTAAGATGGTTTGGGTTTTTGCTGAGTCACATGAGGAGGACCTACATCTGATCAATGGAGGCCTTTGCATTTTCTATGTAACCATGAAGTCTGAGCAATATGCTTTAATCTCAGTAGCTGACTCATGATTATGATGATTTCACATCCTTATCTGATACCAGTAATTTTTTTTTCTAGGACTAATAGATAAAGCAACCAGAGATTTCAAGCTATCTCCATTACATGATATTTTTTGTGTGTGTGTGATTATTGCAAAAGACTCAGCTAGAATTGCTGTCCTGATTTTAAGATAAAACCAGTTTGGTTTGTTTTGATTGACATAGAAGCAAGCCAACTAAAGTGTTCCTCCCCCTGCATGTTGCTGCATCTCACTGGCTGTGGAACTTTTTGGCAGGACATTGTTTCTTTAAAAGGGGTGCAGGAAAAAACCTCTGAGCGTGCCTTTTCTGCCTGCTATCCAAGACAAGCCACTATGCCCCACTGCTCCTCATTCTCGCCCGCCAAGGAACTTGCTGGTCAGCGCTGCTAACGCTGCTGTGCTAGCAGTGATTCCTCACTGCTAGACATCTTGAGCTGCCTGCTGCCAGATTGCCATTAGTGCCCCGGGGGGCCACCGTGCCACTCCTTGCTGTCCTTTTCCCAGCCACTGCTGCATGTTTCAGCCATTGTTTCCCAGCCTGGCAGGTTCTGGCCCTGGCCATTCCATGTGCCATCAGCCATTACAGACTGTGGTAGGTTTTTTACTCCATCCTTTTTTTCTCTTTACCCACAGTTTAACCCCTGTTGCACCAGATCCCTGATCCTTATATATACTTCTTAATACCTTGTTTGTTTCTGTATATGATATCACTCTCGTTATTAAAACCATTCTAGTTTCCTAAAATTAACAGAGGCCTCACCAACTTACTTTTTCTTCTTATTTCTCTCCTTAACCCTTTTCTCCTGGAACAGGGGAGGAATCATTGGAGAGAGAATTTGTCCCGTGATTGGCCCTGCCTCAGTGCCAACTGGTGACAATTGCACAAATTTATATTGCAGAAATATAAATATTTTAATAAAAAATCCTAACTCAGTTGTGCATCAGTTTGAGAGCCAGCTGTGAAGGAAAAACCCTCCAACAGATTATACTTTTGGGGCCAAATGAAGAGCAAGAAAAGAAATTAGAAGAGGTGAGATTAGCTCATAGGATGAGCCCCTTAAGGAAAAAAGTGATTAAATTTACTATGAATGACAAAACAGATTCTGCTGAAGAATTTATTTAAATGTAACTCTTTCCACTGGGCATGAAAGAGTTATTATTGTCAAGGAGAGAGAAGAGGAAACCCAAAGAATTAAAATCCAAAGTCAACAATATTTATCTCCTCTATTATACACCAAGTTTCCAAATGAAATAAATTATTTTATAAAAAAGGCTTTTATGGTGTTTCAGAGGAAACTGACATTTGTATGGTGAATTCTGCCTTAATACTAGGGCAATTCATAGCAAACAGAGTAATTACAAAGAACAAAATCAGTAATACACTTAATTCAGGAAAGACAAATTCCTCTTGATGACAGCTTCTCAGATGTGCTTTACTTACATTTTAGAAAACATCTGTCCCTACTGATATTACAAGTTGTTAGCTACTTAATAACTACAACCTTCTGCTAATGAAAAGCACATTCAGTATTCTGCTTAGAATAATATCTCAGTTATGGTTTTCCTTTCATGATTTTCCCACCTGTTTCACTAATAAATAGATTGTCATTGATAATGCACTCCTGCCTTACCAAATTGCACAGCAGCCTACACTGTTGCATGCTCTGTATGCAGCTGATTTTTTTTTCTTTTTGACTCACAGGACTCATTTCCTCCTTATTTTTTCCTCTGATATGGAAATGTGACAACATTTCACTTAAAATTTAATTTGAAGGGAAATAAAATCTGAAATGATGTTCCTAGATTTCCTATGCAACAAAGGCAAAAGCAACTTAAATTTTACTTCTAGATAACGTAACTTTATCTTGTTTATTACAAAGTGGTACCTAGACTAACAATTTGGGATGACAGAGGTAGGATTCAGCTATCCTAACATAAGGTATCTTGTCATGAGTTGTTCTCAGGTATCCCATGTGGTTTTCAGCTGCCAGCATGGAACCATGAAGGTTTCCCAAAGGTCCTCCAACAATCTGACTCTCTGCAATGTCCCACTTGAATTTCAGTGGTTGTAAGTCATGGGCAACAAGAAGTGCTCCCTAACACACCTGAACATCATTAACTATGTCAAGGTACGTACAGATGAACAAGCTCCATCTCAGTCTGCACATCTTGAGTGAGCCTTGGGAGCTGACTGGTTGATTGGTGTCTAGTTTAGAATGATCTGATAAACTAGGTCTGTGTTATGTAAAGTACTTGCGTAAGATCATGTGAAATTAGTAACATCAGTTAGCAATGCATCACTTAACTATTTCAAACGTGTAAATATTTTTGCAGCCCTTTGTCTTTCACAGAGCTTCTTTCCCTTTCTCTGTACGTCCCTGGCTTTATCCGCTCTGTTTAACTTTTCTGAGATTGATTTGTGTGGTGCTAATGGTCATACATAAAGTAAATAACCTTTCAGAAACGAAATCACTTTAATTATAGAATGGTTTTCTGCACAAAAAAAAAAAAGAAACTTTTCTTGTTCTTGCAAAGCCAGTTTTTGTTTTATAAGACCACATTTTCAGCTGGTTCACAGCAAAGACTCTAGGGACACTGTAACACTTATTCATAAGTATTTAATACCTAGTCTGCATATTTGGAAGTAAATTATCCTTGGAGTCTACTCTGAAAATCCTCTGAGATTTCCAATACCATAATGATCGGGTAGAGAAATAGTGTAATTTAGTTTAAAACCTTCATTCTTCACTTTTTTTTTTTTTAGTTTTTAGTAAGAAAAGTATAATTTGTAATCATTCATAATCATTCTATATGCAAACGTATTTCGTACTGCACTTGTACTGCACCTTGCTACTAAATCCTCTTTTTTTTTACTGTCACTGTGGGTCTCGTAACTTCTTCCCAAAACAATTCATCTGTTCTGCTTGCCCAGTTGCTACACAGATGCAGAGCCAGTCACATAAAGGAGTCTCATTTGGCCTCAGCTTTATTTTCCTATTATCCAAGGTACTTTTATAGGGTAATGTGCCCCATGATGCCACGACGGTACCTGAGGTCTAGCTATGTAGGCCAATGCTGTTCTGTGACAGCATCTTCCCTCTGAATTTGTTCCGCAAGAGTGAAATGCTTATTAACATAGCTGTTTATTGCTTTGTTTCTGAAATGAAGATTTTTTTTTTCTTTGTCTTTTCCTATGGTTACAATCCAATGCCTAGCCCACTGACTAGGTGCTGGACTGAGGTTCATCTGAGCAAGAGGTTCATTGAAAAAGTACCAGATGTGAGAAATTGCTGGATGTGCTGGACACCCATGCGAAAAGCTGAGAGAAGATAGTGCCATGAGCACTGACTGGATTTCACAGGTTGCTAAAGAGTAGTTATACGAGATGACCAGACTTGACGGATAGCTGGAAGGGAGTAGGATCTTCCAATGCCAAGCAGCACCTGGATAACTGAAACAGCAATATCTCGCAGGGTCAAGATTATCCATGTAACAGTAATACCAGAAAGACCAGTGAGGAAAACATAACTGGGACAGGTTGTTTACTTGGAAAGAGGCTGCAGCAGAGAAAGAGGTACAAGAATGAAAAGCATCAAGAACTGGGAAAAAGGGTGATAAGGTATGTAAACCACCTGGTGCTGTCTAGGGCTTAAACACTACAGCTGCACAAAGACAGCAAATTAAGCTCAGACCATGTCACATGAGTGAAACCTGCTTCCAAGTGGGAAGAACATGGGAGAGCAGGGTGCTTTCCAGGTATAACTGGAGAAAACCAAGGACATGCAGATCGAGCATCTTGGTGTCACCATGTCAGCACCCATTCAAAGTCTGACAGCATTAACAGCTATCCACCACTTCATAACGTTTTGTTTGAAAAGGTGTGGCAATAAAGAGGATCTACTGATGGTATGAATATCTACCAGTTACTACTGAAAACATGCAGGTGAGACTCTGACATGAGAAAAAGAGCAGCAACAGGAAAGTTTTGCTGATGTGTACCTGAAAGTTCTGGTTTTGGCAGTAGTTAACCCCAGGGTCTTCTGTGCTAAGACTGTTTGTCCTCTGCAAGGTTTTGGTGAGGGGATTGTGGCTTTGAACAGATCTCTTTCTTTTCTGCGTGGTTGTGCTCCCAGGCTCCGATCTCCACAACATTATAAATCTAAGCATTAAATAATCTTTTTTGGAGTTAGGGCATGGAGGATGCTACTAATGGAGAGTGGAAGTTGAACACTGAAGGTTAGCACAGGAGTCAGTAGGTAAGGTTAAAGTTTTCTTGCAGGTAAAGAATTGTTTTACAAAGAACAGTAGAGATTTGTGATCTATTCAGTGCCACCGCAGACAGTAACAGTGACCAGCAAACATGGTAGCAGTGTGAAAAAGGATAACCTCTGCTTGTTTTCACTGTCAGTTGTGATGAAATAAATTATAAAATGAACAAAATGTAGAGTAGCACATATGATCAGTAGCAGAGAACTGTGAACTATTCCCACAGGAAGTCCATAAAAGACACTCACTAATGGACAGGAATTTTCAATTCTATGAAACTTTTACAATGGCAGAATGCTGGAATTAGGATTTGGAATATAACAGGATAAAGGAGAAATAGTCACCAAATTCTTCTGCTCTGTTTTTAAGTTCTGGGTAAGGAGGAAGTAAATGTAATGTTACTTCACAGACATGCAGTATTTTCTACTCCAATATTGACTAAAAATATGTTGAACAGAGGTTACTATATTTGGGTACTTTTGTATATGGAAACATGGACAACTAAAGAACTGACTGAAGATCTCTCTGGGCCATGAATATTAATCATTTAATAAAATGAAACAGTAGACTAATGTCCTAAGTGAAAAAAAAACAGCTTACACCATGAACACTAATGTGCGGCAGATATTCAAAAATGTGTGTGTCTGAAGTTGAACTTTTCAGCTCTCAGGCAGAAGCCTCTTACTTGGCCACTGCAACTGGTACAGGCTAGTTGTAAATTTTGATGATATCTGGACTAAATGAAAGTGATATGTTCTGAATCCTCCAGTTAATAAGGAGACATAACACAGAACCACCCACTTAGGGGGCTGGTCACACATTGTGCCTAAACTGTTAGACATATAGACTATTTAGATGAGAAAAACCAGGGGTGTAGAATGCTGCAAAAAAATGCGGAGCTGAAAAGGAGAGTTCCCAGGGAAAAAACGGTCTTGGAGAGAAGGGGACCCAGAAAGGAGGAGGTGAAGATCCTGGAAGTGGGGAAAGATCCCTATGTGGGAGAGCTGCATGGAGAAAAATGCTTGAGGATGCTCAGGGACCTTGGCCAATAAGCCCTGGTAGTGGTCAATGTGAGCAAGGCATGGTGGGAACCAGTTTGATCTCCTGCCTGACCTTTGCAGACCAGAAGCAATCTCCCCCATGGGAAAAGAATCAATACCTAGCAAAATACTGTGGGATCAAGTGAGCACAGTGTGTGTGGGGGATAATCAAGCAGGTCAAAAGCTCTAATCTCAGAGGTTCTTAAATGAACTCCTATATTCATATCCACTGTGGGTTGTCATTTATTCTATCCTGCCTGTGACAATGACCCGAGCTGCTATATGTGTGTTACCATGATAACTTCCAGGAAAAAATATAAAATGATTGATAGAGGATTCAAATCCTTAAACTATGATAGGACCATAATATAATCAATTTCTATTAAAACAGCTTATGGGAAATAGATTTTGTCAAACCAATTTGATATCTATTGATAAAAGTATTAGTGTCAATGTAATATAATCCTTTATTGGTCTTGACTTAGTGCTGCCTGACATTTTGATTAAAAAAAAAAAACCAGTGATACACAATCAACATGACATGCTTGTAATGTATTAACAGCTGGCTGACAGATAGGCCTCCAAATGCCATTGGCAATGAATCTTCATTATCACATAGGTGGGTTCCTGATGGAGCTCTGTGGAAACCAGTTCTTGCCCTGTGCTGTTAAAATCTTTTTCATCTGTGTCTTGGAATAAAAACATTTAAAGTCTTAGTTTCAGTAGGCGGATAACAAAAACCTTGGAGGAGTGATAAATAATAAAAAAAGGCAGGTGTTCTGCAGCCTTTGAAAGAAAAGTACAAGAAAACAACATCAAGGGATAATAATATACCAACAGGACGGTTAAGGTTCTGCAATGGATGCAGATATGTCTTGTGCCTTTTTTGTAGTTGGTGGAGAGAAATAGGTGTTTCTAGATTGTGACTTATCCTAGAGTAAATATAGAATAGATCAACAGTATGAATGTTATAGATACCTGGTTTTCTCCCTTAATCATAAAGGGAGCCAAAGTCACTTAAATTTGATGTAGCATTTCTACTGTAAAGGTATGCAGTTATGTCTAATAAATCAATCTGGTTGCTGCCACGTCAAAAATGTATGTGTGTGTTTCTTCAATGGCTGCATGCTTGGGAATATTCAGGAAAGTGGAACTCTCTTGAATAGAAGTAGATATATACTCCTTGGCAAACTCTTGCGAATATAGACATTAACTGATGGGTTTTGTGTGACTTCTGTCAGTTACCACAGTTGATTTATTCATATATAAGTTCCAAATCCAGAAAGGATGAAACAAAGGCTTCTGGGATAACAAAACTGTCTTCTTCATGGTAAACAGAAGTGTTCCTGAGAAAATGAATGTAAATGCTATTTCTCAGAACATAAGACAAGATAGAATTATCTTTGTAAGACAGACCTATTGTGACCATTTATTTTTTTCTTGCATTATTTGTTAAGAACAAGTTTTATTTTCTATCATTCCACAAATACAAGTGGAAAAACCAAGCAGCTGTTAGCATTTCAGAATCATTTCTTCCTCTGTATTTCCCATGTCCCTCATTCTGAAGAATGCAATTCTGCCTTAAAACTTGGGCTACTCAGTGTCCCACACAGGTACGATTCTCAGTGCACTTGGTACGTTCCTGTTGTTGTAAGGAACATGAAACAAAATTCAAGACTAAAGAGGCAGAGTTTAAACGAAGCATTAAAATGCCTGCCCTTCAACTTTTTTTTCATTGATCTCAGTTTCTTGTCACATATCAGGGCTATATTTGGGCCATGGTGTAAGAATGATGTTTTTCAAACTCTGATGAGAGCTACAGAAGTAATGCTTGGGGCTGTGGACCTTCACGACTTTTCTCTCAAGGGCTTTGAGATAAAGCTCGTTGAAACTTACACAACCCAGTCTGTAGATAGTAGAGGAATATATTTGCTATCCCAACCAGGTCACACACACATCATTGTCCTTCATATATGTGTTCTTTTCTGCAAATAGAAATCTTCTGAGGGACAGGCATCTTGGCTCTCGTGAACAGTATTTCCCATAGAGTCTTTCTCACCCCGGATCTATCTTCTGTTTGCTCCTGTGATTAAAAGTAACACAATGTCCTGTTAATGGCACAAATGGTCTTCTGCTATCTCCATTATTCTCTTGGCCATTAATGAAAAGAAGAAAAGCAATTCTAGAGGTCAGGCACTGGGGAAACATGCAGTTTCTGCTCTGTGTTTGTACTTTCGGGTTTCATTAAATATTTCAGGTGCAGTTCTGCAAGGCAATAAATGCGAAGGAGGAAAACAACCTGAAGTATATGAGAATCTGAAAATAAAACAGAGGCAAAATAATAATGAAAGGAGGTACAAGAGAAGAATATTCCATTAAAACAAATGTAATGGTATTTCTGTTACATTTTTATGCAAACTTCTTAATATTTTTATTTTAAAAGGGAAGACTATGTACCTGGAATTTAAAGACATGGGACACATGGCAAGGAACACTGCAGCAATTGCAAACATGTTGCTGTAGTTGCTTTGCCCATACAGGGCATTCAAGCTAGCACAGCTCCAAAAAAAAAAAAAAAAGTAAAGGGAGGTTTGCTCCCCTGTAAAGTAATCCACAGGAAAGCAATGTCCCTATGCTGGCCACCAGGTGCCCACCCAAAAAGGGCATTCAAACTAGCACAGCTCCAAAAAAAAAAAAAAAAAAGTAAATGGAGGTTTGCTCCCCTGTAAAGTAATCCACAGGAAAGCAATGTCCCTATGCTGGCCACCAGGTGCCCACCAAGCTACTTTATCACTCCCCCTCCTCAACAGAATAGGCAAATAAAAATACAGTGGAAAGCTCGTTGGTCAAGATAAGGACAGGGAGATTACTTACCTGTTACCTTCATGGACAAAACAGACTTGACTTCTGGAAAATTATTTTAATTTATTGACAATTAATCAGAACAGGATAATAAGGAATCAGGACAAATCTAAAATAATCCACCTTCCTCCCACGCATCCTTTCTTCCCAGGCTCCACTCTGAACTTCTCTGCCTCCTTCCACAAAGCAGCACAGATAAACAGGGAA
>NW_010408560.1:0-803 GCF_000710305.1 Buceros rhinoceros silvestris | reverse complement strand
CTCTTTCCTCCTCAAGTTCTTCCCTTGCTCCATTGTGGGGACCCTCCCACAGGACACAGTCCTTCATGAATTTCTCCAACACAGGTTCTTCCTATCGCCTGCAGTTCTTCAAGAACTGCTCCAGCATAGTTCCTTTCCATGTGGTACAGTCCTTCAGGAGTGGACTGCCCCAGTGTGGTTCCCCTGTGGGGCCACAGGTCCTGTTCCAGCATGGCCTCTCCATGGGCTGCAGCTTCCTTCAGGTCACATCCACTTGCTCTGGTGTGGGGTCCTCCAGAGGCTGCAGTGTGATGTTGCAGAAACAATTGCTATCCCAGCTGGGGGGGAAAGGGCAGCTCTTGCTGTGTTGTAGGTATGGGCCACAGCTGTTCTTGACTTCAGACCCACCTTTCAGCAACAGATGCGAGGCTGCTCCCCAGGGGCTTTATAACAGTACACGACAGGACAAAGTTTTGGTACATGCCACCTAGTAGTTAAAGACAAAGTTGTACCCCGATGTTAAGTAAAAGACATGGGTGGGCACTAAAATGACCAGAAAATCAGGAGGGATCTGGTGGGGGCTTGAGACTGTCCTCATGCGCCTGCGTGGTGCTGTGGGGCTAGACAGCATGGAGCTGCCTCACTAGACCAAGTGATGTGTGCAGGCAGGGCATGGGGCAGGGATCACACCCTACCTGAAATTATTTCCAGTGAATAGAAAAATTCTCAAATTCAGTCTTGGGATGGAAAATTTTGGAATATAAAGAATCCTGAAAAAACCCAGAATTTTCCATGGCATATGTCCTGGGTTCAACATGGAGGAA
>NW_010408559.1:0-5047 GCF_000710305.1 Buceros rhinoceros silvestris | reverse complement strand
TGTGGGGGGGAAGCATTGTTAAAAGTCTCGGACTGGTGATTCACTGACCACCAAACTGGCGACGTGAAGTCAATTAGCTGGGTAAAACCTGGATGGCCTTGGAACCAGGTATCCCTTCACGAAGCCAGAGCTGTGCTTATTTTATTTTTTAATAGTATTATAATTTTCTGCCCCGGGGGAACGTCAGCATGACCACTCCACCCGGACAGTTGTTTTTAATCCCTGTAGCTCCCACGCAGCAGCATGTGTAGCAGAGTGCCTTTCAGGAGTTGGAGCCTGTGTGTACGCAACGGTGTTGAACTGGCGTCGCGGCCGGCTGCTGGGTTTTTAGGAGCCGTGGAAGCTAGAATGCCCGCGTTAAACAGCTAAGGATGGTGATGTTTCAGCTGCGTTGTTTTGCTTGCAGATCAGCAAAAAACCACAGTGATTGAAAACGGTGAAATCAGATTCAATGGAAAAGGGAAAAAGATTCGGAAGCCTCGAACCATTTACTCTAGTCTACAACTTCAGGCTTTAAATCATCGCTTTCAGCAAACTCAGTACCTGGCACTTCCAGAGAGAGCTGAACTGGCAGCTTCATTAGGACTTACCCAGACACAGGTAATTACTGGGAATCCCAAATCACTGAAATCCTGCTTGAGCAATATAGGCCAAGCAAAGTAGGATTCTCCCTAAACGTTTTGGCCTCTGTACGGGAACGATAAAAAAAGGTAACGCTCACGGTTCCCGTGTGTGATAGGACTTACCTAATGCACGACAGAGAGACCCGTCTGCCGCAGAAGGAGCTGAATGCGCCCTTCCCTCAGCTGTCTGGCGAGCAAATGCTCCCTTTGGATGCCACACATCATATTTCTAAATTGTCTATATTTTTGGATAATTCCAGAACCGAGACGCAATTGCCCAGCTGTGAAAAGGAGAACAAAGCAAAGGCAAGGAATCGCTGGGCCTGAGGCAGAGCTAAAAGCAAAGCAAAGCTGCCTCATAGTAACCTATAGGTAGAGGGAAAGGAGGAACACATTAGGAAATACCTGTAAAATCAATAATTAATTCACCCTGAATGACTAGCGCAAATGCAGTCGTTACCCTTGGGCAAAATGTATGAAAGGTGATAATAGATCTGAAGATCAAAGACAGCCATGTACAAAATTATTGCAGGTTAAGCCACAGTAAAGTTGGTTGGAGTAGCTGTCCTATTCTGCTAATTTAAGCTTGAAAGACACACGAGGCAGTACAGGCTTCCCAGGCCGGGGTTTGCGGAGAAGTGCATGAATAGATGGGATCAATTCGGGTAAAACATAATCATGTGAATTTATGAGCTTAACAAATAACTTCAGGATTTTATCATTGTCATTGATAACAGTCGCTTCCAGCCAGTGATTTTAAAATACTCAGTAAACATTAATCATCGGAGCAGACCTGATAGTTTTACAAATGGGATTTCGGTATCCTTGGCATGCAGCTCTGCCTCACTGCCAGCTCTCTTGCATGCATAGATTTAGGGGCCCGATCCTGCGCATGCAGCTAGGCAAGCACCCCCGCTCGTGCCCTAACACTATGTCTGCAAAATTTGCAAGGTCACATACACGTGGGGGTCATTTTCTTTGTTTGATTTTAAGAAATGCATGTGTATGTATGTATTACATACATGTAATTTCTATGATAATCCTGATGTGCCAGAGTGGGCCCAATCCTTTGCACGTCATTGAGTGCAGGCTCCCTCCTCGGGATTTCTGCTGGATTAGGAGCAGGATGAGACCCAAAGCAATCTTGATACCAAATTACTTGCCCAGAAAAGAGAATATTCCTTTCTTTGAAAACAACTTTTTAAATAAAGCCACAGTTCTGGTTCCATGGCACTTCCTCCCCTGTCACATCAGCAAGGACCACTTGATCATACACGTTTCGGATGCATGATTTCTTTGTAAGATGCCCTTTGTCTATTGGCTCCTGTGTATAAAACTGTCTGATTGCCCCTGTTTGACAGCGTTTTGCCCAAATGATCAAATGACGTCCAAAATTCTGCATAAGCTGTTAAAGCAGAAGAGCTCAGAGCACATACCCTGTTTCATTGCAATCACTCTGCCCTGCCCAGGGGTTAAAACCTGCATCCCTCTCACTTTCCAGCTCTGGTGTGCCTCTTCTGTCCTCTCCAGCTGCACTCAGAGACTGAGAGCAGCAGCTACTCACCCTTCTTTCCCCAACCCCAATTCCACACCCAATTGGTGCAGGCTTTCAAGATCTTTTCTAGAGCAAACCCAAGACCCCCGAGGTCTCACTTGCCAAGCCCTGGGTGCTTACGGCAGCCTAATATATGCTGCATTTTGGTTTACAGGTGAAGATATGGTTTCAGAACAAGCGCTCCAAATTCAAGAAGCTGCTGAAGCAGGGCAGCAACCCCCACGAGAGTGACCCTCTGCCTGGCTCTGCCGCTCTCTCCCCTCGCTCGCCGGCTCTGCCTCCAGTCTGGGACGTTTCAGCTTCTGCCAAGGGAGTCAATATGCCTCCCAATAGCTACATGCCTGGCTATTCTCACTGGTATTCTTCTCCACATCAAGACACAATGCAGAGACCACAAATGATGTGAATTGTCCAAGAGAAATAATCTCCCAAGAACGCCTCGTCTCGACATGGCAAGAAGTTCCCCTGCTTTGCCAAGCCGTGCCAGCTAACAGGCTCTGTGTGAACTTGTAGATGCGGCAAAGAGACAGAGTGGCTTTTTTTTTTTTTTTTTTTTTTTTTTTAAGTAACCTCAGCAATTGATCTTGAACAGAAAGACACAATTTTCATTCTGGCGCACAGAAGACACTTCTCTTTAGGATATTTTCCTTCGGACTCCAAGGCACCAGCCTCTTTCTCTATGGAGTATACGTCAAAACAAACTTTTTACAGACTTTACCCACAAGAAGAACCTGAATCTACCATGGCAGCCGTTTTTACTTGTTTAATGAGCTATAGACATTACATGATGAAAGAGAGACTAGACAAAGCTCCTTCAATTTTATTCACCAAACCCGGGCTGGGGAAAAAAAAAAAAAAAAAAAAAAAAAAAAAAAAAAAAAAAAAAAAAAAAAAAAAAAAAAAAAAAAAAAAAAAAAAAAAAAAAAAAAAAAAAAAAAAAAAACAAAAGCGAGAAGAAGGGATTAAAAAAAAAAAGTGGGGAAAAAAGGAGAACTGGTTGAAAAAAAAAAAGAAAACATAATGTAAAATTAGAACATTACCACGAAGCAAAACCTGCATGCTTTCTCAAAACGCAATGGGCTGCGGCTCAGAAGAAACCACCATCTCTCCCACGAAGAGCCCCCTCACCCGCACCCGCAAACAGCCGGAGAAACTCCCGGAGATGAGCAGGAAGGACAGAGAGAGGAACCCGCGGCACCACCCGCCACCGCGGGCTGGGGAAGGGAGGTTCGGAGCTGCCTGACCACAGTCTCACCCCCCGAGCGAGGGGGACCGTTCCCCCGAGCAACCTTTCTGTATATATTGTTGAATTTTAGTTGTACATATACTTTGTATGTTTTTGTCTTCTTTCATATATAGAGTAAAAGCCACAAAACGCCTGCCTGGCTCCTATTTCTCTCTGCCTTACAGGACCCCCACTTCCTCCGACCTGTCCCCCCAGTTCAGCCCAGGCAGCTGGACGCGGTACCCCTCTTGCCTGCACACACGGACACCACTACCTGAACGGAGACCTGCGAGCAAAAACAGAAAAGGTGGAGGAGGGAGAGGGAGTAGCTGGTGGTTTGGTTAGTTTTAAGGCTACGACTAAGACCGGAGGTACCGAGACCGCAAAGATAAGCCTACAAGAAGTTTCTAATCACCCGGCCATTTCTGCTGCGATTTCACTGTTCTGCTGCTCAGCTAAGCTTTCTCGCCGAGGCAAAGCTGAGAGCCCTGCCTTTCTTCCCAAAGGTTGGAGACTCCAAATTATTAAGAAAGGAGGCGCCCTCCTTTGTTTTTAAAGAGCAGACAATGCAAGCTGAGGAATGTTTTGCAAAGCCCTGAGAGGTGCCCAGGCACACAACACGCTGTCCAGCCAGCTCCAGCCTCACCAGCTTGTGGAAAGCACAGCAACTACTGACAATGAAAAGCCCTTTCCTCGTCCAAGCTGGGTGCCCCATACTGCGAGAATTAATGGCTAGAGACCTGGGCATCCTTCAAATTATGAACCTTGAAACCACTGAGCCATTTATCAGAAGTCAATAGAGATCCTCAGAGTGCTCCATATAATGACAGCTACATACAGTCGTGCAAAAGGACAGTCACTATAATTAGACACAAAGCAAAGACTACTTACCAATATACCAGTTTTTTGGGGGGTGTTTTTTTGGTTTGGTTTTTTTTTTTTTTGAGCAACTTCCACGCTCAGTCAGTCTTCAGAGTGGTTTAAAACCGATCAGTCTTGTCATTTTCTACCATTCGTATTGTTACATTAGGAAAAATGTTTTCTTTTCTTTTTTTCCCCTTCCCACTGTGAAACTTTGGGTTCAGAGCTCCCCAGGATCAATTCTGAACAAAGCCTCCAGCTGCAGTGCCATCCAATTTGAAGCAGACATTGGGGACAATTTAAGGTTTTTATCCACAAGAAGGTTTTTTTCCATTCTCTTAAATGCAGCCATAATTAGAGTAATTTTTCATGTAGCCCGCTGATTACAGCGTTTTTACCGTCAAAGATAATTACCTGTAATTTTCTTCCACTTTTAATACTAAAAAGCCATCTTTATTTAGATTCAGGAACAGGAAAGGCGAAACAAAAGAGGAAAATTATTCTGTTATTCATACACAAATTGCAGAGACGTAGGGCCTAAAATTGAAAATTAACCAAAATTATAATGCTGAAAAGAATGGAAGAGGCTTCAGAAGTACAGCTGGTAGTGGGGCTCACTGAATTATTCAAATGACACTGGAGAGAAAGCTACCATACATTTAAACCAACAGCAGTTGTGTATGTGTGTGTGTGCGTGTGTGTGCGCGCATCTTTCAGAAAACCCTGCTTTACACCCCCCCGAGCTAGCCCTTGTGCGGGCTCACCCTCGCCCCCGCAGACGGG
>NW_010408558.1:5757-25602 GCF_000710305.1 Buceros rhinoceros silvestris | reverse complement strand
CTGCTGTACTGTTCTAAGGGGAAAAATATAGTCTATTAAGTTTCTTAACACGAGGCAGATATATGAGAGTTTCTAAGGTGCTTGAATTAATATAATGGCATTTTCAAGAGGAACTGTGAAATTTTAGTTTTAAAACTGAAGTGAGAGCTGTCACAAGATTTTCAAGCATGTGCACTCTCTCCTATAAACCAAGGTTTCTAAATTCACTTGTACATTAATTTTAAGCAATAATTTTTGAGAATCTTGCTGCAAGACAATTTAAAAATATGTATATCTGAGAACAGAAATCTAAAGTACTTAATTTTTATTCATTTTGGTTTTTGTTACTTTGTTTGTTTAGAATTTACACTTTGGCAAACAATACCTTGGTTTATGTGACAAATGAATGAGCATTAGAAGTGTTTATGTGAGTATTTCATACCCCTTTTACTGTAACACTCAATTTATTCTTAGATGAATTCTACCATTAGATTGTAATTAAGCGCATATAATGCTTGATCTACAGTTTAAATATGTTCTTGAATGTCTAGTTTTAAGGGAAAGGACATACAAGTTTGAGAGAATAGATTTTGTTTGGATTTTCTACAGCTGTAATGTAAGAGGTTTCACATACAAAACTGGCTAAATAATCCCTGAATAAAAGGTCAGGGTTGTTCAAACCTGGAACAAACTCAGATGATATATATGCTGGTACTCTCCTTTTTAGAAGTTTCAGAACCAAAATTGAGGTCCACTGGAGGATTTGCAACTCTATGTGACAAATAATGTGTATTTTGATAATTAGATAGTTAAAGTCTTTCTGGGAACCAATGAAGAAGAGTGAGCACGCTGCACGAGCAGAAACCTTCTTCAGGAAGATCATACTCCTCCTAACAAAGAACTCAGGGAAGTAATGGCTTGCTAAAGGACACTTACATGCACTCACACAGGCACACATACACACACACACATGCTTCTCATTCAGAAATAGTGAAGCTCGACTGTCAGTTTTAGGCCCAGAAATTCTTTGGAGGGATGGGTGCAATATCAGAGAAAATGATATTAAGAAATATAACAGTTTTAGCTGTGGATGAGGCTTTTCTTTAATAATCACATAATTTAGACTAGAAGCATTATTGTTTTTGGAGTAAAACTGATAAGAAGAGAGGCTTGTTCATTGTTGATTAGATTGTTAAACTAACAGTGAGATGATTGCTGAACTAACAGTAAATTTTAGACCTGTATATAAATGCTCTGTCCCCTTTTCGCAGATAAAAAGATTTTGCCTGTAACCATGTTTGTTTCTTGGTTGCAAGACTAAAAAGTTTTAACTTTGTTAACTTGCTTTTCTCTTGACATAGTGAATCTTGATTCTGCTCAGTAATAATTTGAAACCTGGAGGACAGCTCCTTACATCTAGTTGTCCACATTATAGCCTGTATATGGACAGCCAAGGCATTCTCCTATGACGAAAGATGTGTGTCAGAGAGACAGTTATTTGTGTCCCAACCCTACGAGAGAATTGGCAAATGTTAGATTCATGCAGGTAAAGTTGGCATCACAACCCGTGCTTGTGAATGGAAGCATCTATAGTCACTGTGGTCTGTGCTCGACACAGTGAAGATCCCTTGTCATACATAAATAATGACATCTAGCAGACTAAGGCTTTCTGTGGACTTAGATGCTGTTCATGCCTACCGCATTATCAGTTATTTAACGTCTGAATCTTGAACAGCAGAAACCTCAGCTGAGTACAGGTGTTGCTAGCACCTCACCACTTGCAGTACTCCTCTTTACCATGGAAATGTGTAGTTCTTTGATGCTTTGACATAGAGAAAGATGTCAACTGTATAAGACTTTACAGTCTGCCATGCTAGAAACCTTTCTATATGTTGACTTCAGTAGAAGCAAAGTAAAAGTAATGACATCTACTAAAACGCTTTCAGTACATCATGTTGTGGAAAACTCAGTTTGCTTATTTCCTTCTTTATGTGAGCTTCCTACATAGAAAGCTCACATAAACAATTCCTTCAAAATAATCAGAGTCAACAGAGCATTTACAAGCGATTAAGGTGAATTAAATTTCATTGTATGCTGCGGTTCTAAACAAATTTCATACTTACCTGAGTTTGTTTCACAGCAAATCAATAATACTAAAGACTTCATTTGAACAGAAAATATATAGTTTCCTATTCCTGTTCAGTGTGCATATGAAACTATCAACTTCAGTTAATGAGGAGTTTTCCATAAACATTGATGGGAAATGTTCTCATTCTGGTGACTTTGCTGTCACTGATCTGTCATCAGCTAATAGCCTTGAACATCAAGAGCCACTGTCCATCACCCGAGAAAGCCTTTCATGGTTTTCAGTCTTTGGGCAAGTATACAATGATTCATACAAACTAAACTACTGCCAGTCTGTTTTCAGGTTTCATACACAGCCCCTGGTAGGATTAAAAAAATTAAAATCCACTGTGGACAGTATTAAATATTCATGTAATACCAGTGCTGAATCATGTGAAAACATGAAATATACACCCAAGATAATATCATATCACTGCCGGAATCCACATTTTTCTTGGGAATCAATGTCTAAACTTTGTGCCTTGTTTATCTCAGGATGCCATTAATTTCTGCCCGTTGAGAAGTCCTCAGAAAGCATCAATTTTCTAAAAGATTTTCTTAAGGAATAAAAGAGGCATAATAATTTCCAAAAGGCACAGAGATGACATTGAGTAAAATAACTGATAAGGGAATGCTGGAAGATTCTAAAATTTCCTATCCAACTGGCAGTGAATGATTTGAGTTTATGAGCCATTTTACATTTATGCCCTTAAGGAGAATGTTCCCAAATGGTAATATGTATTGAACAATTTCATAGAAAGATGTGAAAATAGCAATATCTTCAAATATTAACATAGATGTAACAGAGACTTAAAGTATTGAAAATGTGTGGAGCAAATTTCCCATACTAAGTGAGATATCAGAATTTGGTGGTCTATCAGCTGAATACAATACTTTGATGAAAGTACAAGAAGGAGCAAGGTGAGTTGCTGCCTGAGTTTTGGTTTGGGTGTTTGACTCCAGCCCTCCCTCTGGCCTGTCATCATGGTTATACCTTACTCCTGTGTTGTAAGTAGGTTTTCTTCTGGATCCCTTGAACATATGCTGCATGCAGCCCTGTCTCTGGCCCTGTCTCCTGGATGGACTTTGACTTCATGCGATAGCCTTTTCTTCAGCCTGATCTCTGGCCCTGTCTGCTTTTGCTCCAGGCTGATTTCCATAGAACGACCCTGGACCCAGTTCATCACTCCCTTATCTGTGCCTGTCGATGGACCCCATTACCAGCACCTGGCTCTGCCTGGTGTGTTCTTGTCCATGTAGGACTGGGTCCTGTTGGTGAAGACACAGCCCCAGGTGGAGTGACCCTTGGTTCCTGGTTTGTCCACTTTCGAGGAGCAGCTCTGCTCTTGCAATTTCCTGATGCACACATTTCAAGCTGTGTCTTCCTAGAAGGGTTAGAAGTCTAGCGAAGAGTGATGAGTGTTATTGTTAAGCACAGGATTCAGGCGAAGATTAAAGCACAAAGCAGCCACAGGGCATCATGTGACACTCCAAGTAAAAAGGCGATTTGTGGAACAGCTGTATTGAAAGACAACTGATTAACAACAGTATAAGAAAACATTTTTAAAGATAACATAATCAGTGAATTTCACTTTGTGCATGTGAATGGAACTTGGGTTTTGTATAAAATAAAGTAAATAATCTGGTTTATTTGTGCATTCTGGAAGCATAGGAAATCTTGAAAATATTTTTAATTGTAATCTTTACTGAGCTGAATAGGAAGAAAAATTGAACGTGAAAAATCCATTTTTTAATGTTTTGTTTTCAACCATTTCAAGTTAACTGATCCAGATTGAGTATTATGAACATAATCTTGGATTTGAAAATACATAACAAAATTAATTTATCTTCCACAGAATTAATTTTAATCTGCACGTATAGAGATAGTGGTAGGCATCAATACAATGGGTAGGCATAAATATATTTCTGTTGTGTTCTAAACAAATACAATTCAGTTTATGCCACTCAATTTCCTTCCCTCAGTAAAATACTTATGCACCAGCACCTGCTTCTGACAATGTAAGCACAATGAAGCACATCTGGAATTCATAGGTTAGCATAGCATTTGTTCAAAAAAAAAAAAAGGCAAAAGAAAAGAGCCATAAATGAAATAGACTGAAGGTTCACTGTGGCTGCAAAGGTGGTACTATACTGCGGTTTATTGCATTCTGAGACAGAGAACACAGCCTTTATAGCACTATTACCAATGAATTTTAAATCACTCCAAAGTTCAAACTTCACTGAAGCATCACATCATATGTTGAAATCAGAGGGTCATTTGGGCTGGCAAATGCCATCTATGTTTCTGAAAACATCCATGTTCTAATCAAAAATGAATTAAAAGACATGGAAAATTCAAGCACCATTTGTCATCTGAAACTCATGTTCATTAATATGCCTCCTATCTGCAACTCTGAGAAAAGCTAAGTCAATTCCCAAATTACCATAACATTCAAAACTAAACAGTAATGCATTTTAAAATGAGTGTATCGAAAATTGAATGCCAACTGAAAATAAATGATGGTACCTTTTAAAATTAAATTACAACAGACTTTTTTCTTTGTCCTTTCCCCTGTTGTCATCTTCAGTTAGTCTATCTGTCCAATTCTTACCATATTTTCCCTATGACAAGAAGGGCTTAGAATATAAAAGACGAAAACACCACCTAATTTTTCATCATTAAATACCTCATAACAACTTAACTTTTTGCAAAGAATTACATTACATAGAAAGTAGTTTCTTGTTTTTTCTTATTTTCTGTTAGTTCTTTCACTACATCCACCCCAATGAAATGTCACACGTATAGCTGTTTCTTTTATTTGACCTTGTCCAAAAATATCATAGAATCATACAATCATAGGATGGTTTGGGTTGGAAGGACCTTAAAGATTTTCTAGTTCCAATCCACCTATCATGGGCAGGAACACCTTGCACCAGACCAGGTTGCTCCTGGTCTAGTGCTCCATCCAATCTGACCTTGAACACTTCCAGGGAGGGGGCATCCACAGCCTTTTTGGACAACCTGTTCAAGTAACTCACCAACCTCACTGCAAAGAATTTCTTCCTTATATCTAATCTAAATCTACCCTCTTTCAGTTTAAACACATTAGTGATAGTGTTCTATCACTACATGCCCTTGTAAAAATTCCCTCTTCAGCTTTCTTTTAGGCCCCTTTTAGGTACTGGAGGGCCACAATAAGGACTCCCTGGAGCTTTCTTTTCTCCAGGCTGAACAACCCAAACTCTCTCAGCCTATCCTCACAGATGAGGTGTTCTACTCCTCAGATCATCTCTGTGGCCCTCCTCTGGATTCCCTCCTACAGCTCCTTACATTGGGGACCCCAGACCTGGATGCAGTACTCAGGTGGGGTCTAATCAGAGCAGAGTAGAGCAGCAGGATCACCTTCCTTGACCTGCTGGCCACACTTCTTTTGATGCAGCCCAGGATACGGTTGGCTTTCTGTGCTGCTAGCGCACATTGCCAGCTCATGTCCATCCTTTCATCCACCATCCTCCCAAGTCCTTCTCTGCAGGGCTGCTCTCAATCCCATCATCGCCCAGCCTGTGTTGATTCCAGGAGTTGCCTTGAACCATGTGCAAGATCTTGCACTTGGCATTGTTGAACTTCATGAAGTTTGCATGGAGACACCTCTCAAGCCTGACAAGGTCCCTCCAGATGGATGAATAAATAAGGATGGATGTCATTATTTAATATGTCTGTATGGACTATTTACAGGGCTTTTACAAGTAAATAGATGTATTATTTTGTAAGCTTGATATACGTTTAAAACCAAACAATTAAAAAAAAATACTTGCTAAAGACAGAGATATAGTTTTTCCCTGTGCAATTTTGGTGCGGGCAGGGAAAAGTAAGAAACTGTGAAAAAAGAAATCCAAACGAGATATTGATTAGACATTGATACTGAAAATTGAGATTTTTTTTAATTTTTTTTCATATATACCTAAATACATATATATATATATGAAAATACTTCCTTTTGCCAAAGTTATTCTCAGAATACTTCTAATCAGATGTCAAAACATGAAAAAAAACCCTAACTGCTGCACTGAAATTAAACTTTGGTAAAATGAGAATGGGATTGTAAATTCCAGGAAGGGGAAATTATTTCACCCCTAAATGGGAAATAGTTACATGATAGATTTGTGAAGTCACACAGATTACTTTTCTAAATTTTTAAATGTCTAAATTTTTAAAAATTTCCCAGTATTTTCTCTTTTTTCTTGCATAGTCCCTAGCACAACATAACTCTATTTCATGTCCATAAAGCAGTAGTCTGCAAAGTATGGAAGGAATGAAAATAAGCTGTTTTGATTATGTTGGTGAATCTCGTTCTTTCCGTGTTCTTCAGATACAATGTCTATTTCCACTTAATGGGTTGTATCTGATTGTGTGACGAGATTGGCAGATGTTTGTCTGGTGTCATGCTTGAACAGTAATCATTTTAGAATACTTCTGCATTTTAGCATAGAACATCTTTATTTCACATCCTTCTGTTTTTCATTGTGGGCCACACTTTTAAATACAACTTCTAATTTTGCACTGGCAATCAATTATAGGTGTAAGTAATTGGAATATTTAGATGTCCAAATACCTGACTGCAGGCACAAGTCATGTCATTAAATTCTAACACTATTGATTGTGATCACAAAATGGATGGTTTAGTGAAGCCCCCTATACGTGTTTGACCCAGAAAATCAAGGTGCTATTTAAAATAATGTACTTACGTTTAGAATTTCTTCCTCCACATCACTAACGTCTATTATGCCTCACAGACATTCAGTAACAGAGAGTTCCTGAGATTTTAATGGATAAATAAATATGATGATAGAGCTTTCTTTGCTTTGACCACTTGTCACCAGAACTACAGGGCCAATCCAGATAAAATTCTTTCTCTTCTCTTTAGAAATTCTAGCAGAAAAAGGACTGCAAAGCTGAGGCCTTCTACTAAAACTGAATTGAAGTATATGTGTGTTAGAAAATGTCTTTCTATTCTTCTTTTCTTCAACCTTCCTCCCTGTGAGTAGCTACTGTCCTTGAACTGTAATCTGCATTGTATCTTGATATGCTTGCTTTTGATGTAAAAATGCTTTTCTGAACAGACATCAATCATGCTGAATTATGTGGATGGTTATTATCATGTACAAACATCTGATAAGAAATATGTTGAGGTCAACACAGTTCCCCTGTCAAACAAGCAATTTGAACTCAGGTCTCCAGAAGTAAAAAGGATTTAAGTGTACTAATACACTGGGTCACTGAGAGACTGAAACAAATTAGGGCTGTTACATGTTTTTAGCCATAAGAACTGGTTGATGGACCTTTTTTCCTACATGTATAGCGACCATTATGAAATAAACATGCACATGCCATTTGGCAGACAAAAGATGAATGGAGACAAGTCCCCAAGTCAGCATTTATGGAATGTAAAAAGGTAATTGTCCAATTACAGACTTACTGAAATGGCTTTGGTCTTATGGGGCATGCCCTGGGAAAAAGTCACAGGATTGCCACAATAGATTAGATTAGAATTTGGCTGCTGTATCTTATTTTGACAAGAAATAGGCATTGGAAATTCTGCTGCTTTTCCAGAGCATTGCCATACATTCACTAATTCTGAGAGAGCTATTTCAGCTCGAGTCTCCTAGGAATACTAGCTCCTGGTGATCAGTGTAAAAGCAGGGCTTCAAATGTTACAGAGAAATTTTAATGTGGGTTTTAAACCCCCACCAGGTTCCTGGGATGGCAGAATCTGAACTGTGGATCTTACACCTTCCTGATAATTTTTGTTTACAGGAAGTTAACATAAAGCAAATTATTTTCATTTTAAGTACAAAAACCCAAACCAAACCAACAACAACAAACCAGGGCATGGGACTTCAGACACTCTGCCAATGTGTCTTTTGCCCTCAGACACCTCCCTGCAAAAAGGAAGGTTTACTTTACTGAAGAGGTCTCTTTCTGTCCAGGTGAGAAAACCTAGATTTCAGGTATAGATCAAATTAAAAATTTTTAAGGTGTTCTCATGCAAGAATTTAAAACAAAGACTTAAAGTGCTGCTCAGACTTATCAGAAGGGCTCTCCCTCTGATACAGCACATTCACTCTCATCCTCAGTTGGGAAAATAAAACAAGTCATTAGTATCAGTGGTTTGAATGACCTTGAAGCTAAATTTTTGTTCTTTCTAATTGTGATTAACAAACAAAGAGCTTCTGTTTAAAAGTTCTTCTCTGCGGTTGCTTTTCCTTGTGCTCTGTTTCAAATGAATCCAATTAAAATATTGCCCATTTTTTCTTTCAGAAACAGTTAATGATGACGAATTTCAGATGAAATGAATGGCATCACACCTCTCAAAAATATGACAGTAGTCTCTGCTCGTGTGTTTTCTGTTCCGTTAAGATGTCAAGTAATTGAAACAGAACTCTTAAAAAGTCTGAATTCTAATTGTTTCACAAACATACATGCAAAAGTAGTGAAATATTTCAAAACCTACGGGGAACTAATTCTAAAACACATATTGGTTGATAATCAGATGAAAAGACAAACACCTTGATTTTTAATATTTACTTTCACTTTTACTGAACTTGTGAGTACCATGTACCAAAGTATTAGTCCAGAATGTAACACAGAGGAAAACAGAAAGTAAACAAAACTGAAAAACTCTTGATTACAAGGAAATTCCTTCCAAACGTAATGCTTGTTTCTTCTTAAAACTCAGAAAAATGTGAAAGTTAATGTTCAATTTCATATAATTTCGTGGTCAAGTAATTTTCATTATTCAAGTATTGAAGAAGGTCACTTAAGTAGGTAATCAGAATAATTAAATTGCTTCCCCAGAAGTTCCTATACTAGACCATGGTCAACAGTATTCACTTAAGCCGTATTTTCTGTGTGAATATCGCTGAGTACATCTCCTGAAGTATTTTTTTTTTTTTAATCAAAAAGAGACATCCATAGGTTACAAATTGCAATGGCTGTGAAAACTTTAATACCTACATGGATATGGATGTATATTCACTTAGCAACAGACATGATCCAGAAACAAGTGCAACAGAGTCTCTTAAATGAAATTTAGTATACGTGAGAGGTAGCAGCCTCTTAGCTGTGCTCACTACATGAGTTACCTTGCTTTCCTGAGGCGTGCCATTCTGCTCCGCATGTTTGTTTTATTCCAAAATAAACTGGAAGAAGAACTTATCAGGAAAATACAAATTCCATGAGCAATCATTTTGTTCCTACTGTTCGACAAAGAACATCCACGGCTGTAGTGTTGCTAGCAATGCACTTTCATACCAGAACTAACAAAGCTTCCCAGTTCATTTTACATGAAAAGAGTAAAATAAAGCAGTCCATAAATGGAAAACAAGCCCAGAATTGAAAACACATATCCCAAATCTGAGCCCAACATGATCGTAGACTTTCCTTCTCTTTGCAATGCCTTAAAACTAACAAATTCACTCAGAAAATACTGCTGTTCATTCAACGTGTTTTATAAGACTTCTGTAGTATGAGTTAGGCTTTAGAATTTAATTTCAAGATGTAATCTATACAACTGAGAGAAGGTAGAGATTCAGTGGCCCTCTGCCATCTCTTTAGTGCCACTTTTTGGTGCGAGTGTGGAGGAGGTCCTTGATTTCTGTTGCAACACTACACTATACATGGAAATTATAGAACTGACATATGTTGAGGCATTAAAAGATTACTTTCACATTACAAGGTACAGATGACTCAAACATTACATAAAGAAGGTAGGAAAAATATTAACTTCACAAGGTTTAGTGGAAACTTCCAAACAAATGCCATTTTTTAATCACCTAATTCTTATATACTCATGTTCATTTGCATTGTTTTTCAATTAGTAATAGTATTTATTATTATTATCGGATGCTTTACACTTCAGCGTGCACGACACATCTGAGAGTTATGGCTTCCAGCTTTACAGGGATTCCAATTTATCACGTCTTAATTGGCTGCTTGGAACAAAAGCAAGGCAATTTCCCTTCCCATCTGACCAAAATAGCATTCATCAGCCTTGATCTTCAGAATCCAGTGTTTGAAAGAACCATACTGTGAGTCAAAGAGCTCAACAAAACATTGCAATCTACATTGAGCCAGATGATCTTAAATTCACATGCACACAGACACTCACACTCAAAAGGTAAGTGAAACAGGGCATGGAAAACGAAAAATTTTTATAAAGCAAAATTGTTTTCTTAAGAAGAAAAACTGCATGCAAACATTTCAAATAATAAACAACATGTTTTCTGAGAAGCAAAAGTTTAGTCTTTCAGAGCAGTGAGTAAATGTTGTTTTTAGAAAAGAATATAATTCAATACAATTAATATTATTAATGTACATAGAAGCCCTAGGCAAAAACTAAAGGAAACTTTAAGAATTGAGGAACAAGAAATATGATCCTATACATTATCTCCTATCAGGAAGGAAGAATAATGAAAAAGGAAGTTTGAGGAAACAAAAGCATTTACCTAGTGAAATGGGTAATGCTGTAAAACGAAAAATCAAAAGAATTAAAATCAATTGAGAAAGACTAAATTTAAGAAACTGCACAATTATACCCACATCAAAATAAATACTCTGATGCTACTATTAAGCACATAATAAAGTGACAGACTGCATTAGTGTCCCGGTTTGGGCTAAACTTCCTGGTTTGAGCTGAAACTTCCTTGTTTTGAGTTCTGATCCAATATAATTATTACATGCAAGTGTGATGATCCAGCATTTAATTGGTTAAGAGGGTCAGGTGCACTGTTACGTGTTAAAGTTATAAAGCAGCACGCAGGGAGGAACCTCTCTCTCTCGGACTTCCGCACCTGCATCAGAGAGCACCTCCTCCCATAGACCTGCTCTGCCGCCGACCAGGCCTGCTAGGCTGCTGAGTCAAGCCAAGTTAAGCCGAAAGCCTAAAGGTCTGCCTGCATCCCCCAGATCGTTCTTCGAGGTCCCGGGCAGCGAATCGGAACGAGGCCTGAGGCCCACACCACACCTCGGGATCCCCTGAAATCTACAAACTCCGAGGACATTACTGCCGTGAGTCTTCCTCTAAATCGGGTGAAATATTCACTCTCCCAGCCATTTCGTGAAGGGAGTTTCCCTGCCATGAAAACCTGCTGTGTGGGGGATTCCCTTCTCCATCTCGCCGTGGGGACTGAGAGCAGCTGCCCGGAGGCTACCCGTGTCCCCCCTTTCCCGCCCTGAAGCAGCCTGCCGCAGCGAAAGAACCTTTCTGCTCCTCGCTGGGATCGCGGAGCAAACCAAAGTTTTTTCCACTCTTATCTCGTTACTTGGCCGCCTGCCCAGAGAGCTGGCTAGAGCTTTGGCCTTGAAAAGGACAGTTTGTGTGTAAACATTCGCTACTCACTATTTCGGGTTTTTTTCCTTTTTTTCATTCCCCCCTTCCCCTTTCGGTTTGTAATCATATACATATAGAATATAGTTGTGTGGCTTTATTGTATATTAAAGTTTGTTTCAGCTATCCGAGCAGACCGAGGTGTGAATTTCTTCCTTTCCCTTTTAAATCCCTTCCTATCTCACAGAGGGATTCTGTTAAGGTAAATTGAGGAGTGGGTACCTCAGTCCCTCGACCCTTAACAATTAGAACTTTGAAAGTCCAGATCATAACAGTATTGTAACACAGAGAAACTACATCACAGTTGCTCGTGATAAAGATTGTGTTTCAGAATGCAGTAGTGCTTTCCAAATCGCTTTGTGATTCAGAGGAGAACAGTGAATCTGAATGTTATACCAACAGACTAGGCAACTTTCAGATGAAATGCTCTCAGCCACTTTCAGCTGAAAACTAGCAAGATGGAATAGCCAACATTAACAGCAATTTCCCAGTATTAGAGAATACTGGCCTCATTAATGTGGTAGGAGCAACTTGGAAAGATTAATTATGAATACCTATCAGTACAAAAGTTTTTTTAAAGGCGTATATATATATATAAACTTCAACAATAAAAAGCAAACCCGTGGCTAATTTGGGTATTACCTTCTGGAAAGCAGACATGCATATACTCAAGAAAATAACTTCCATGAGTGCAGTATTGACAAGCAACCTTCGGAAACCATGGCTACCAGGCTAACTGACAACTAACAACAAAAGATAGATTGAAACTGTTTGAAAACAGCAGTTTCTCTAACTGCAAAAAGAAAGTGCAAACTTCTATAACAGTCACCACCTGTGCCTCAACTATCAATGCATGTGCTTAGTCTGAGGCAGGCTGTTTAGGGACCAAAATGAATGGAGAAGCCAAGAGCAAACCTGCAAAATTTCATAATTTTCTCTTTGTGATAATCATCATCTTTTTCAATATCTTCCCTACAGTTGTCCAAACTTTATAATGTTTTCTTATCCTCAGGTGATCTTGAGGCTGGAACATTGCCAAGGATTCCTTTCAGGAAAGGACATGCCCACAACAAAAAATCACACACACCCCCCCCACCCTATCACGAAAAGGGAGGCCGGGAAGATATATAGAGCTAATTATTAAAATTCCTGGCTTAGAAGGGGGAGGTTTCCAAACCCTTTACAATTTGTCCAGCCCACTAGCTACCCAAGAAAGACAAAATCCTGGCACCCAACCTGCCTACCACACTCCTGTTAGGGAGAAGGGGAACCTCCTCGGGTTCTTTACAACTTGGCCAGCCTGCCAGGCATGCTGACAGCATCACTAAAACCAAAGTCCCTCTTGGTAGCCCACAAAATTGGAGGATATTCGCTGCTCTTCATGTCAAGGCCTAAACTAAAATCTGAGGAACAGTGCTATTCTCAACTCCCCATTATCCGTTGTTTTCACACACATACACCCTTTTTTCAGGGTGTGTGTGGGGTGTTACAGTTTGGTCATTTCATTTGTTTTGTTCTTTTGTGTGCATGTGTGTTTGAGCTTGCAGGTGTTAAGTGTTTTCTCTCTCTTTTTTTTTATTCATTACCAGACTCATTATTCTGCATTAAGCTGCATTGAACTACATTTGTCATCTATTAGTCCTGTTACTGTCTGCATTGTTCCTCATTATTTACTGTTATTCCTAATTTAGAATCACATGGAAATCTTGCTTTCAAAAGCATTATCCAATTCATTTATATGCATAAAAATAGTAGAGGACACAGCACTAGTGCTTGCAATACCAGCATCTCACTAATAACTTCTGTCTGATTTAGGAAAGAACAGCTTTGACTTCTCCTTTTGTCCTCTTGCAGAAATTAGCTTTGCTGAGTTTCTGTGCTGTGTTTCTAGTGTATATTAGAGGTTACATTTGAAAGAGAACTTTGTGTCATAAACCAGGTCCTCTCTCCCTCATACATACCTGCAGAACTATACCCTTTCACTTCTTAAAGAAGAGCGACAATTTTCAGACTCTTGGATACCTCTAACACAGAAATTGAAAAAAAGAGGAAAGGAATTCCAGTGAATTAGTGAACAGAAAGATTGTTAGGACCATAAGGTCCCTTCATAGCATCAAACGTTGTACCTACTAAAAAGCCAACACTTCCCATCAGCTACTCGTACTAGCTCTACCTTTAGTAACGATGTGAAACAAGCATTTGCCAGCATAGGAATGTTGGCAGACTGTGCCTGTGTTAGATGAATGGTGTAACAATATTTGAGGCATTTATTTATACTTTATATACGTCAACCTGTAAATATTTCATGTAGCAAATTTCCCAAGTCAAATTTACTGGGTTTTTTATACACACTTTGGTCTTATTTTCCTTTGGTGCCTGTTGTGTTTTAATTCATTGAGTCACCAAACTTCCAATTCCTTTCTGACCAGTTTAGGTGAGATAGATGTTTGATAACTTTTAAAAAGCAGGAGTCATTTAGCGAGGTTTTGCTCTCCATAGATGCCTACATTAAAATGTAGATTATATAAAGGAAGGCTTTCTCACATTTGTCAAGGAGGGTTATGTTCTGGTTCAGAGTCTGCTAAGGAATCCTGATGTATGTTACAAAACTAAGTTTTAGATGTAAATATAATAAAATATTCTACAGTGCCTGCCAAGCTATGTATTTTAAAGCTGAACTATATTTTAATGGTGTTTTTTTCATACCTCTTGCATGAGATGAGGAACAAATTCATGTTAACAAACAAGACTTTATTGTTCTTTCTAGGAATTTTCTAATTTGCAAAATTTTTAAACTAGATTTAGAAAGGTTAAAAATGTTGTTGCCTGCTTGTCCAGAGGCAGACCAAAGGAATTCTGTCTGTGGTTTTATCACTCATAAGAACGATTGCACTTGTTTACACCAACAACTTTTACTTAGTTATTTTTGTTTCTATTATCACCTATCGTACGCACCAAAGTCTACTTGCTTTGTTAACTGAATGTGCAGCTATAAAGACACAATATAAAGAAAAGGAAGAATACATGAAATTACTATAAGGCAGATATAAAAATCCACTCATGCAAATATATATGTGTGATATGGTTGACGGGAAAGAAAATAGGAATTACTAAGTCAATTATCAAAGTCAATAGGGAACTTCGATAAATTAAAATCTATTTCATAAACAAATAAAAGAGCTTAATTTTTCTGGTCATAATAATGATTTTTAGAAGACCCCTCTGTTCAGCTTTTAATGAAAGTCAGATTTAAAAATAAAATCACTAGGAAGAACTTTTCCTTTGAGTTCTTTTAAGTTACGTGTAATCTGCAGTTTTTTAAACCAGATAGAATTCTAGAAAAAAGAAGATTTCATAGCTAGGCCCTGATTTCTCTGTTTTTAATGAAGTATGTTTCAAACCAGCAAATTGAGATCTCTATTGCCTTTAATAACTTTATATTTACAAGCAATGCTGTGACTGGATGACATAAACAAACAAGATTTATTTGCACAAGTATTTAAACATGGCTAACAAAGAAAGAGAGAAGAAGCAAAGTAGGATATCAGATGAACAAGAAAAGTACATTTTTAGCATAATAGTAAATTGGCAGTTATGAAAATGCTACTCAGGTCACTGTTTCATTTTTATTGTTCCCTCTTGGAGCTGAAAGACGTACTAAACCTAGCTAAACGCAAAACTCTTGGCAGTGGTTAATCTCAGATATCTCTGAAAACACAATTGTTCATCTGCCAATCCAATTCCCAAATCATGAAGGAAATCTTCTTTTGATGATGCCTGTCACAGTCACGTCACAATAAACACTATCCTGATCTTATGCAGCTGTTAGATTTTCTAATGCAGGTCAGAGAGTCGATACTCTGCTTTGCTTTCTGACTGGGTGACATCCACTCGGCATTAACCAAAATTCAAGGGTGCTGTTCATGAGACAATGGGAATGGAAAGAGCTGGAAGATTCAGTTCAGTTAGAAAACTGCAAGCACGAAATTAAATAATCAAAACGGCATTGGAAGTAGTGACCATTTTAGCATATTTGGGGGTTTTGCACTATTTTTTTTTTTTATTTTAATGTCAGAAAGTCTCTCATCTTCATTTCCTGAGGACAAAGAAACAATAATAAGGATTTATCTTCCCTGTGCCAATCATTTGGAGGTTTAATGTTGTTTTGCTTATATGTCTCTTTTCAGCATTTTACAGTCCTAGATTATTAATCCCATTCCTTTATATAGAACTGTTTTAATATTATTTTGATCACTCTTCTCTTTTATAGAATTTAACATTTTGCAGAATTTCTTGACACTATTTATCATCATCGATAGATAAAATTGGCATGCTTTCTTGTGTTTTGGTTAGGACAGAATATTCTTTTTTTTTTATTTTCCAATCCTCTGTCTATAAAGTCTTAATAGTTACAATTTTGCTTTTAAGATTGTAAGAATAGTCCTGGTACTGAGGTCAATTTCACTTCACTGAAATCCCTAGCATCATGATAAACACGTCTTTTAAAGATGGTGAATATATATGTTGCCATGAAGTATTCACATTAAATTACATTCCTTCTTCAGTATCTCAGCCTCTTCATTGTCAGACAGTTCCAATATGAAAATTATTCATTTTCTTCACTCCTCACTTCAATTCCTGACAGCCTCATTCTCATTACCTGAAAAAATTAAGCAGGAAGTTACTTTTCCAATGCCTGGTTAGATGGGTACAAACAAATTATCAGGCTTCAACTTGACAATGTCCTTATCTGATGTCACAGCACACTCCATTCTCTGCTGTTGGACCAACAAAGCAAAAAATTCCTTGTGGGTTTCTGTCTCTGGTACATGAGTCTTGCTTTTGCTTTTTCAAAGCACAAGTCTGGATCTGAAGCTGGTGATTAGATCTTTCCATGAAGTCCTTTTGCACAGTTTGAACAGGCCCTCCAAGAATTTTGACCTACCTGCTCCCAAATATTTGAATCCCTATAACAAACAGAAATTAGAATCAAACACATACTGTTTATGAATGATATAATCAAATAAACAGCCTCTCATTTCAATGGGAAAATAATACTCTCTCCCATTCTCAATCTAAATCAAACTGCAAAGTTACTAATAAAAGTTAGTAATGACTCACAAAGTTAAGTCCTTTTGTATTAATCTTAGACCCTTTAGGAGTTATTGGAGTCTCACATCATTAAAATTAATGTCAGTAATATAGTCTCCAGTAACTACTAAATTAACAGGGTTACTTCATAACCCTACTAACGATGAGAATATGCAGGTACTGTTTACATTGTACAGTTGAGGCAGGTAATTGTTCATCATGTAGGAAATTAATTCTGTAGTCACTGTTTATCCCTGACATTATTTTGTCGAATAATTCTACAAGAAGCCTAATTATATATATAAAAAATGCTTCTGTATAGACTTCCAATGTTTTTGCTCATTTTATTATCACCTCTTGAAGCAGTGAATAAATACTGTGTATACTGTGTACACTCATTTACTAGTGTACAGCATATTTAACTGTGTTCTACTAGACCAGCCTGAATAAAATGGAGACAAATTACAGCAAGTGTAAAATCTGCTCCAGGTCCATCACCAAAGTACAAGTAACACAGTATTTTCCATAAATTTACTGTACCTCAGAGACTATACCCATCTGAGGAAAGAAAAAAAAAAAAATCCAACCAGAAACATACCGAGGTTGCCATCTGAAATGCACTCTAGGAAAGGTTGCCTGAGAATATTTCAGACCTGTTAGATCCAGAATACGCACAATTCTTGTCTCAGTACAGTAATTTAAAAGCAATTTTTACTGGAGAGAAAAAAAAGAAAAAAGAAGTTATCTTTCCTTATAGAGTAAGAATCGGCAAAGGGTTTTATTCTGGTTCTTGATGTGTGTCTCACTTGGGCTGTATGTGGTAGACTCCACATGGTCTGACTGGGAGCCAGTACTCTACAATACAATATGGTACAAAATCGTCTTTGTTTGTCCTTGTAGCTCATGGAAGGCGTAATAGGAGATGGTGAAAGGAAGCAGCCTTGTTTTTCCATGAATTACAATGTTTTAACAGCCAGTGAGGCTGGATTTCATCTCCTCAGGCTCTTTTACTAAACAATTTCTTTTTTCCTTTCTGGTGGTATATTTATGAAATCACACTGTTTGTTTAAATCAATATGACTCAGAAATTAAACTGAATTTTTGAAGCTTAGTAATGATTTTTCTCATTACCAGCACAGCAAATATACTATATGTCAAAGTCTTAATATTTTGCATTAGAATATTTCAACTAACATTTAGCTTTTCATTTTGAGACCCAAATCCTTCAAATGCACACAGAAAAATATTCATAAAAAATTCTGAATATGCTGTGTCTATTTTAAAAAAACCTAACCAAACGAACACTGAAAATGAAACTGGATTTACTTCAAATTAAATATGAACCATATTTGTTAGAAAAATGGAATTTTTTTCAATCAACTCTGAAAAACTAAGATTAGTTTTGAAAGGGACTTTGAGCTAGAAAAGGGATTTAATCTAAGATAAGGAAATATTATTCACATAGGTTACTTAGTTAATCAAGTTTTTAAATTTTGCTCTAGAAGCAAAGAAGAAAATACAATTTCTAGATAACTACCTTTCAGTTGTTATCATACTGTAAAGTATTATAAACCATAGGTAATTTTTTTTATATATAGCAGTTTATAAGCAGCATTTGCAACGAATACTACAGGCTTGACAAAATGTTGATCTTACACTCATATGTTCAGTCTAGGGAAACAATCTCTTAAAAGACTTGATTCAATTTAGCTACACAATAGGGACTAATGAGACTGATGATGCTAAGGAAATGAAGAAGAAAATGAACAAACTTCTTTAAGGAAGACTTTGCATTATATCAGCACCGAAATAACTAGAAAATTTACCATCTTAAAACAATTCCTCTGCCTTTTATAGTTTCATTACTGTTGAAAAAGAAAAATCTACTAAAAATCAATGATCTCTAAAGGATAGGTGCACAAAGTAGTGTGTCATTGGTGAAGACATTTAGGAAAAGTTAAGGGAATTCTCTTTCCTTTTAACTTTCCTTTTTGAGGCTTAATAATTACTATTATTCTTTAAATTTTGGTGGTTTTTTAATTGCTTGCTTCTACCAGAAAGCTGCTGTTTCTATAAATGCTGTTTAAAACAAAATAAATCAGGAGATAGAATCTTATTTCTGTATGTAGAACTCCTTATGCATATCATAGAATCATCTGGTTGGAAGGGACCTTTAAGATCATCAAGCCCAACTGTTTCCCCTGCACTGTCAGGGTCCCTAAACCATGTCCTGCAGCATCACATCCACACAGCTTTTAAACACCTCCAGGGATGGGGACTCAACACCTCCCTGGGTAGCCTGTTCCAATGCTTCATAACCCTCTCTGTAAAGAAATTTTTCCTGATATCTAACCTAAATCTCCCCTGGCACAACTTGAGGCCATTCCCTCTCGTCCTGTCATTCTTAACATGGGAGAAGAGATCGATCCCCATCTCCCCACAACTTCCTTTCAGGTAATTGTAGAGAGCGATAAGGTCCCCCCTGAGCCTCCTCTTCACCAGACTAAACATTCCCAGTTCCCTCAGCCGCTCCTCATAGGACAAGTTCTCCAAACCCTTCACTAGTTTCATCGCCCTATTTGTTTGTTTTATTTTAGATATAACAAACATATATATATATGTTTATTTAGGAGCTCATCACCAGTGTAACCACATTTACTTCACATCACATAAAACTGGGCTTATTCATAGTTTTTAATGCAAAATTCACTACTGAAATTATGAGTCTTGAGCTTTGGAAGCAGGAGTTAGTATTATGTTAAATGACCATGGAAAAACGTTCTTTCAGGTGCAATGGGGCTAAGTGTATTTAGAAATATGATAGAACACATGATAGTTCATGCGTGGAATTTTAGTAGTTGTTATTCTCCACAAATAGGATAGGTATAGATATACAAATGTCTTGTATTTAAATACATTACTGTCCATCACTTTGACAATGATTTAAAGACTAGTATCTCCACCAAGTAAAGTTGCAAAATCTCACTTAAGGTCTCTTGGTGTGGTAGGTCAGCAAAGATCTCCTTTTTAGAAGTTTGCTTTAAACTATCCTATAGCATTTGTATTCCCTACCATGTAACATCAAGAAGCATCCTCATAGGTTGAAAGTTTTCACGCCACTGTCACTTTAAAAGTCATGCGACTGTGCTGCGAGCTCAGTTGCTTCCCGTGCTCTTGGCCACCGCGGAGCTTGCCTGCCTGCCTGTCTGCCTGCATGCCATGCCTGCCTGCCTGATTGCCTGCCTGCTTGCTTGTTTCTCCCGGA
>NW_010408558.1:5029-5722 GCF_000710305.1 Buceros rhinoceros silvestris | reverse complement strand
GCCGCTCGCCTCCCTGCCGGTCTGCCTTCATGCCATGCCTGCCTGCCTGCTTGCCTGCCTGCTTGCTTGTTTCTCCCGGAGCCGCTGTCGCCCCGTGCCCACTGCTGCCGCAAGCCCTATCGCTGCCTCCACCGCATTTCGACACAGCTGCGCCATGGGAACAGACCCCCTGCGCCGCCGCTGCTGCTTCCTCCACAAAGCGCCGCCGCCATGAAAGACCAGCCCGGGGATCGGAGCCCCACCTCGTCGTGACTGAGGAGCCGTGCATGAAAACCGACTGAGCTGTTTTTGCCAGAAAAGCTGCCGTGCCACCTCGGCATGCCACATCGGAGTCCCACCGAGCCGGGTCCGGACTGCCCATGCACCCTGTTTGCTTTTGCTTTCGCCTCAATCCACGACAGAGACTGGTAGGACTTTGTGCCAATTCCGCTCTATCTCGCGCTGCCGGGTAATTCATAACTGCACGGGTCTCTGTGTTCTGCTCACGGGGCAGAACCACGTGGCCGCCGCCACCTCAGATCGCTGCTGTGGTCCGTGTTTGCTTTCGGTTTAACCCTCGCCTTCCCAAAACCCTCAATATCTCACTGGTTTACCTTTGTATTTAATATATGTTTGTAGTGCTATTAAAGTTTGTTTCAGTTTTCCAAAAAGCATTTTAGAGGTCTCACTAATTCTTTTCTCCCTTCCCCTATT
>NW_010408558.1:0-5002 GCF_000710305.1 Buceros rhinoceros silvestris | reverse complement strand
TCCTGCTGGAATAGGGGAGGGTATTATCGTTACTGGACCTTGGCTCAGCCTCGGCCAAACCGGTGACACTTGGCTAGTCATGATGCAGACCTCCCAGAAGGATCACAAATTTCAGAGTAGGTCACAAAGTTAACTACTGTTACTTTGCTTTTACTTCTATATGAAGGTTATGATCAAGGAGAAAGTGCAAGAGGAGTCCAATGCCATATTTGGCTTTGTAAGTCCCTCCAGAAAGCTGAGAGTTAAAAAAGAATCCTACTTTTTTCTTATTGCTTGTCTCATAGATCATACAAATGAACTTTAATTTGGCTCGCTAGAGCAGTACTTGTTCTAAAATGTGATAAAACTCAGAATGGTTTTGTAATAAGTGAATTAAATATTTCATTAGATGTTTTAAAGGGATCCATGAAATTATTCTAAGATTATCTAGACTTATGTATATATTAAATCATATGTATTTGCTTAAGTTAAACAGAAATAGGAAGTATCCCGGATTTCACTGATCGATATAAAAAGTCAAGGGAGATATTTTGTTGGTTTTGTTAACAGGAATGAGGAACTCAAAGCTCTATAGAAGACAATTTTTTCCTGTTTCTAGAGTAAATTTTTAGGCTGTTTAGAAATTAGAGGGGAATGAACAATTTTTCAAAACATCAATTTTCTCAATCTACTTGTTAATGAAAAGTTACATTAGGAACAACCAAACTTAAAAGAGCCAAAAGACATAGAAAAACGCAAACCACACAGCACTGCATTTTCCTGAACTGAGAAGAGGCTAAAAGAACAGAGCACGTGGAGCAATGACAGTGTTTGGTTCTAGGTGACAATGACATGCAGAGCATCCTAAGCAATAGTGTTTATCGCACAGAGCATCTGAATTATTCATAGATTCCAACAGTAGAATAAATTTATTGTCTCCTATAAGAGATATAAGGGGTTGATAAACTGCTTTTCTGACCTTGGAGAACTTTGTTGGCACATTAAGGGACTTTGATACATAGCAAGGTGCAGACATTCACTATGATTTGTTAGGTGCATTCTGCTGGGACTGCACTATCAGGTGAATTGAAAACAAAAAACCTCTCTCAGGAAAACAGAGTGGAAAAAAAAACCAAACCCAAACAAAACCAGCAGTGGATTCTCTCCTACTATCTCTGTGGTAATCGCAGAAAATTTCACAAGGGGAAAAAATGCTGAATAACTTATTTTCTTGTTTGCAGTGGGTTTTTTTCATTCATTTTGTTTTGTCTTTTTGGGGAGGTGGATTTTTTTTTTTTTTTAAACACTAACACCTGAGACAGGGAGATGAAATATTTGTTCTCTTTGGTTTTCTGCTGTCTATATCCTTTCCACTCTGGTACCAACATACCTGGCCCATCCTGCTTTGCTCACCAAGTATCACTCAGTACTGCACAGCAGGGTTCCAACAAATGACAGCAGGGCTGCAGAGATTCTGCACCTAAGATTCTGCTAGTAGGGAAGCAAGGGCTTCATTCTCTACTATAACACAAATACCGTATAGAATGGGAAAAATAGTGAAGAAAAAAAAATGTAACTGAACTCAAAGCTGTTTTTCAGTGGGTAAGGAGAAAAAGTGGCATTAATTACAGGCAGCACAGGTTTCTTCAGAGCATTCATGCTCTCTTCCGTCTCTATGGATTTAGAGTACTACCTTAGTATCAGAATCCATTCATTCTCTTCTGTCTGGATAGGCCAATACAGCTTACAGAAGTGGTTAAATTACCTGTTTTTCTCAACCTTGGGGACTCAGGAGTTGTAACTGCAGAGGCAGTGGCATCAGCATTGAGGGCCTCCAGAGATCAGCAGTTTGCCTCACAAAATTGCCATCTGTAACTCTTAATAATTAAATATAACTGATAATCAATCAGAAGCATATGGTTAGCATAATATAAATTGAACTGTCGCTGAAGTCAGGGAAAAAGCTGCTTCACTGAGGATTAAGTAGATTGGATTTTGGTTACCTGCACACTATACTGCATGTGAATAAAAAGAGATTTTTAGTTTCCGGTATAAGTAGTCTATTAATCCTAATAAATGCAACAATCTTTCCTACAGAAACATTTAACATGAGTTTAGTGCTTTTACCTCATTCCAATACTCCTGTCATAAAATAGCACAAAAATTATGTAGCATCTTAACAGAAAACCACAGGGCCATCTTGTATAGGCTATTGAGAAAGATTTACTGTTTTCACTTGAAAATAGCAGAGATCACCTAACTCAAACAAATGAAAGCAAAGCAGTCAAAATTATCCTGCTTCTACAGATTGTGAGAAACTGGTTGGGTAACCAAGAGCAAGGCAATGATGACTTTTTAAAGACAATACATTTTAAATAAACAGCAGTCATTAGCCCTGGTACAAAACCAAGGATCGGGTTGTAATATCTTGTTCTTAAAGTTCTCTGAAAATGCACACATGAAGTCCCGTGCATTCTTATTGTCTAGCTTGGGAGACCCTCTATGAGGAGCACTGGAATTTCTTATCTATGCTACATAAATCAATGTGGACAGTGGGGAAATTTAAAGTCTTACACTGACTCCAAGACACAGCAAACCACAAACAATAACTGTAATACCACAAACCAGGAGGAAAAGGATTGCTACCTAGGGCCACAGACCCTTCCTTTACCAGGAGTTCGTAGTTCTAGCAGCCATTGACAACTGCTGACACACTCATATTTAGATGCTGTCAAGTCATAAAGGTACAGTTTTGTGCACATCCTCTTCCACCTTCCTGACTCCTGAAGGAAGATCCTACTTCAGTTGAAAGAAGCTGCTTGATCTTTTAGCCTGCAATTGTTACTCCCTGTGGGAGTCCACGGTCCAAATCAAACTACTGTTCTAAAGGATAGGATGGTTATATAGCTGGAAAATTGGGTTAGCCCTACAGGCAAATGCTAATGAACAGTGTACTATTTACGTATGTAAATACAGAGACACACCCCCACTCCCTACATAAAATGGGGGTTTATTCACCTTGAGGAGTCTGTGTTCATAGGCACAGCCCTGGTAATACTGCATGCCTGAGCCCTAAGCAGCTGAAAATGCCAAATGGCTAGTTCTGTATGTCTCTGACAATCAGTAATCAGCAAGGGGTTGACAGTAAGCATAGGTAATTTTGATTGAATAGACTCTCTAGGTTCGCATGGACAATTCAGAAGCCCATTATAGTTGTTCAATGAACATGAGTAAAGTAATAGTGATTGTTCATTAATTCACTACATTAATTGAAGCCAGTATTGTTTCCTTTTGTCTTTGTTTAATTCTGCCATTATCTGACCCAGCTTTGTGTTGTTGATATATTTAATACTCTGTGAACTGTTCTGTGTTGACACTTTGATGTATTATAAAAAATTCAATACAATTTCATTAAGAGCAGGACTGAAGTGGGATAAACAGTAACTCCAGTCCTAGTGCTTTATATATTTTAATTTTCAGTGTAAAATGTTCTGCCTGACCTTTCACAAAGCTCTATTAATTTCAATTAGGATGCTTTATTTCGATTGGTCTATGTTCATAATGGCATTTCTAATAAACCTTGGAAAAGGAAAATATTTATAATTTAAGCTTGTCCATCACAGATTCTTGCAGCAATTACAGACATTTTGTGGAAAAGAATATGTATCTTTCAAGTAGAATTGAGAAAAATAGCTTGTGTAACTTTACAGCCTTTTGTGAGGTAAAACGAATAGAGGTTTTGAGCCATTAAGACCTTGTCTATGTTTCTTTCTTTCTCTGACACTTTTGGTTCCAAACCTGTACTTTGGTGGCTACTGGGATAGTATGTGAATTTGCTTGTTTATGCATTTTTTAATAGTCCCAAGCCCTGTCTTTCTTTAGCTGAAAAGACCGATGGCATGTTAGCACTTCTGAGGTTATTTGTTCTTAAGTACACCTTCTAGGTTATATGTCATAATGACAAGCAGCCAGCATTGTAGGTGCCAGAAACATTACAGCCCTGTAGCAGGGTTACAGTTCATAGACTAAATCAGCTCAGAAGATGTATGGGTGGTCCAATGATTGCTGAGTGCTCTGTCCAGCAGTTTAAAAGAGAGAATCAATGAGCCGCAACTGTGTAAAATAGGGGTCAAATATGTACAGCTGAGGCTCTACATATATCAGATAGGGCTATGTTTTATCTTCTGGTGTGTAACATTTGTTACTGAAATGTGGCTCAGAAACACTCTATTAAAAGTGGATTGGTATTAATTAATTGAGATTACTGTCTGTTCCTGAAGGCAGGAGGATAGCAGTACAGTTCTGAGCCACCTTCAGCATATTGCTGTCTATCTCAAAATCTAAGTATCAACCCAAAACTGCCATGCAGATATTCAAGCAAAACACTCTCTCCTCCACTGACTGCCCTTTGGTTTTATATCAGTGATTTTCTTGCTAGCACAATCTGCTTCTCCAGTCATGGCTTCCTTCCTTTTTCATCTGCATCACTTTCTACTCTGTGTTCCACTGGACTGTGGAATCTATTTCAGCTCTTTATGGCTGTTTCTGGATTGATAAGTAATATTCTCTCTGTGGTCTTGATTTAGTTTTTTCGACATGAAAACAAGCATTGTACTGACTTAGAGAGACAAAACCCCAAATGCAGGTGGATCAGTGAGAATTCAAAGAGCCTTATTAACCCAGCAAATCTAGCTACCCTCCAACATGGGAGAGAACAACTTTGGAGAAACAAAATATCGATTCAAACCATTAAATGCTTTAAATCTCACACTCTGACAGCTACCCTCTTTCGCTGTACGAGTCTGTAAGGATTCTTACAGTGACCTCTCTGTGGGCTTCCATCCTCCACTTCAGGAGTAACATAAACTAGTGTAGCATTTGCTATTTTCATGACATCAGGTTGCAAGGGGTTTCACAGAGAAATTTCAACATGCAGAAGCCACAGCATATATCATTATTACACATTTGAGGGAGAATATATATTTTTTTGCAATAGGTCTGCTGGGGGTGGGGGGTCGGGGGT
>NW_010408557.1:3842-15570 GCF_000710305.1 Buceros rhinoceros silvestris | reverse complement strand
TTCGGTGTGCCCTGAGGGGAGGGCGAGGACGAGGACGAGGACGGGTGCTCGAGGGTGGCTTCTGCTGCCAGGCGGTGCTGTTCATAGATTTTTCATTACGGGGTTTCTGTGTAAAACGCAGAGTTAGCAAGCGAAGGCAGGAGCCTGACAGAGCTCCACTCCCAAACTTCCAAGAAATGTTTTCCATTGAGTGCTCGTCTCTTGGGTGTGTTACTGTTCTCTAGGGACGCAGCTGGTTAACCTTCAACAGTCGTGCCTGGACATTTCAACTTTCCTCCCTCTCTAATTAGATGTTTCTGAAACCTTAACCAGACGCACACCCGTTCCATTTTGGAAATAACACGCAGTGCTTTATCCCCGTATGACATTACAAGTCATACCTCTTACCACAACAGACAAAAAAAACGTCCTGCAGTTTCTCATTCTAGAAAGTCCAAGAATGGTGTTCTGCAGTGAGCGTAAGAGTGGGCTCTGCTGGAAGCAGCGTGGTCACAACGGGGCTTAGTCTTCAGTTGAATTGGCCGGTACTGCTGTGGAAGTGCTAGTGAAATAAGTGGGAGTGGGTGTCTGGGCTGTGGTGGGGATGGTAGGAGTGCTACAGCCTGGATGACACTTAAACTGATGTGATGATACAGCCAAAATTCTCGGTTTTGGAGGTTCTTACTAAGTGATTATAAATTGTTGTAACTTTTGTCTATTTGTTTATTGAGAGGTTTAGTATCAATCAACTTAGCTGAAGAAATCAGGAAAAACAAGGAAGTGTGAAGGAAAATTGTTTGGTGTTTTAACAAGTTGTTACAAACGCTGCAAAAACTGATGGTCACAAGAGGGACTCTCAGCAGAAGCATCTAACTGTCGGGAACAGATAAGGGAAGTCTAGAAAAGTGAGTTGCAAAGTGCTAAAACATCTGACACTTTTATTCCTGAAATTATTGAGATTAATACTACCAGGAAAACTAAATAGCTGACAAACTTTAACCGTGTTTTCTTCTGCAGCCCACAGCGGGAGATGACAACTCATTTTCTCTCTGCTTTTCTTCTTCCACATCCCATTTTACCGGTTTGAAATCTTGCTCTGGACTGCAAGCTGCAGCCAGGCCGCTGCCTTTTCTGCTGTAGACATGAGGAAAAGGGTCTACATGCTGCCTTTTCCCCTGAGTGCCTCCCACCTGCGGTTGTCTGAGCTGCTGTTTCTGTGGAAGAGAGAGTGTGGAAGAGATGAGCATCAGGGAATAGTTGCTAGAGCTTCAGACAGGCTCGGCAGCTGAACCCGGGCACAGGCAAGTGCCACATGACACTGAAACCGTTAACCACCCTTCTGTAGTGACACCGGGGTTAAAGATAAGCAGTCACAGCCATTAATCACGACTTGCTTAACACTAAAGAGACAAGGCAGCTCCTTACCATTCCTTTCCCAAGTACTAAATAATTGCCTGTTTTACAGCATCTGTGGAGGGCTTTTAGGTGTCTTACTTGAAGAATGGAATTTTTTGGGGGGGGAAAAATAGACTCATAATTTAAGCCCAAGGTGTGTTACTTTAAGCACGAATGAATACTGGTTTAGTTCGCAATTGATGGTAAGAAGGCTGTAGATACTGAAGTGACGAAGGGCCTGTCCAGGGCTGCGGGGTACTGCTCAGCATAGCAAGCTTGGCAGGGGAAACGCGGGCGTGCACCTTGCAGGGCACCCCACGCTAGCTTTTGTAATTTGGCAGAGGAAACCCTTCATCTCTCAGATAGACTGTAGGGTACGGGTTTATGAGCGGTGCCTGAGTGCACGTTGTGTGCAAACTTTTTATTCCCGATGAAAAGCGCCTCCTATTTCTCAGCATTTCCTAAGTCTGCTAGCACTGGACAAGCTTGTGGGTCAAGTGATGTACATCTTCATCGTAGGCAGGCAACAATTACAGATAGGAGGCAACCTGCTGAAAAAAGTTAACCAAAACAAAATGAAAATGTACACCACATTTACAGATCATATTTAAAAGTAAGGTTTTCCTCTTAGCTGCCTTTCCCCTCCTTCACACTTCCACATCTCTAACCTGTATCCCAGGTGGCTGGATGAGGGTGCAAGCTGTAGAGAAACACCCGTCCTCAAGCTCCACCCGCTGGAGAGATCCTAAAGTCTGAACCATAAGCCTGGATGCCATAAAGTGTTAGTCTGTAGATGAATCGCTTCTGAATTCAGCTCACCACACAGCTGCACATTCACGCACTGGCGGAAGGGAGTGCTGCTGTTGAAGTAGTGGGGGTGTACTGGATTGCCTCTTTTGAGGCCCACACAAATGTATGCCAGCCTGAAAGGCTGGTGGTGTGGCTACCTCCAGGGCTTTTCAGCCCCAGGCAACTTTCCCCAAGGGGTCTTTTTGTGTTTCAAATTATTTCCTTCTCATCTTGTTCTTTCTTTCTCCCCCCCACTTCCTTTCTGTTCCTATTTTAGGTCTGGCTTCCTGGATTTTCTCCAATAGCTTTGCAGCTTTGGTGACTCACGTCTCTTGGTTTGGTTTGCGGTTGTTACCAGTGCATCCTTTGGGATGCTGAGTTCCCCTTCCCTCTCACCTTCCCAGCAGGAAGTCTATTGTACGCAGCTTTAATTTCTTCCTTCTCAGAACAGATAGCGCTCATTGTAAAATCCCAAGCTGACCTTGCCATATTTCACATTATGCTTCATAAAATGCAGGAGTTGGGAAACAATTTTGTGTAGCTTATGACTTTGGCTCTGCTTGTAATGTTTTACAGAGCCCAGAATTCTTTCTTTAAACTTCTCATCTCTCTCTCCTTGAATTTTTAGTCACTTTAACGTCACAGAAAGACAAGGGCTTTTATTTTTTTATGACAAATGAGATCATAAAAACACTAGAACAGCTGTACAGGGTCAGACAGAAGGTCCACCCCCACCGCCCCCCTCCCCAGTATCCTGCCTCCAAGTGTAGCCAAAAGCAAATGCCTAGGGAGGGTAGAACAGCACTTAAGGATCCTTCCCTGAATATTTGTCCAGCTTCTAGGAATATAAAATGCAGAGATCTCATAGAAAGTGGGCCGATTTGCGTGTGTGTGTGTGTGTCAATATAACAAACCTCCATTAATTTGCTACCCATAAATTGGTCCAGACTTCCCCGGAGCCTTTGTAAAATTCTAGCATCCACACTAACAATGCCGAGGAGTACCATAGCTTAATTAGTGTTACAGGCAAATGCACCTCCTTTAGTTTGCTTTGTACCTGCTCTGTGTTAGCTCATCGCACAGTTTTCGAAGCAGCAGTGGACAGGCCATCCCTCTACAGTCATCCCCCCATTAACGCCCCTCAACCTCTCCTTCCGGCTGAACAAGCCTCACTTACTTAATCACACACCACAATTAGCAGTTCACAAGTTTCACTGGATTCCTCTAATGCATCATCTGATCCTGCTTAAACTGCAGCATCTTCAAGAATTTTAAAGCAGCTTCTCTGATGAGTGCCCCAAAAGCATTGCGATGTGGGGAATTTCCCCACATCTTCCACACTGAGCAAAAAAATAAATGCAATTGCATGGCCTAATATTCTCTGACCAGACTTCCTGTGCCTCATGAGTTTGAAAAGGGGTATGTTATTACTTTGGATAGACTAAACACTGTTAATACTGGCATGTGCTGTTGGGGGCTTCCTTTTGCCCTTTTTTAAGTCTTTCTTGAATGGTGATTTTGTGCCTTCAAGGTAGTGTTCTCAGTTTGTCTTTATACTGCTTGCGAGGATTTAATGTGCATAGATGTTCCTTTTAGTTTTGTTTTTAACAAGCATCTTTATTTTTAGCTCTCTCCCCTTTCTGAAGTTGAGTACAGCTGTGGTGGATATTTTGTTTTTCTGCCTCAAAGATAAGATAGAGTATCTAAATGTACAATGCTTGCTTATACTGATACATTTGGTTTGTTGTCATAGTCTAATTGGTTTATATATGGCTAAATTAACAGTAAATCATAACTAAGCTTTATACAAAAATGAAACCCAAACCCTCTTCACATAGGTACTTAAAAGAAACAATAAAGTTGGTATATTAAGACAGCCAAAACTAATTTTAATAGTTTTAAGTTAAATTAGTTAGTCTTTTCTCTGTTTGCTGAGGTAAGTCTGTGTGCTGTCTCCAAGAGCACATAATTGCAGCTCTTTTACTCTTCAACAGAAGCATTCATTATCTTGAACTACAGCAGCATTTCAGTATGCCCGAGAATACTTGAGGGAAATTTCAATCTGAGTCTTTGTTAGCGCTTGGGAACATCATCTTTCTCTCAGCGTTCAAATCTCTTATATGTTATTATGCATAAACAGCATATTACTGAAAGATAATATGCTTCATCAAATTGCTATAAAGTTGCCGCTTATCCTACTGGCTTTTGCTCACCCTTAAAAAATGAAATGAACAGGCTTGGATGAGATGAAAGCATTAAAGTGAAGTACTGGGGAAAGATGGGAGAAGAGCACCCTGCTATTTAATATTCTTCTCATAGGACCCAGCTGTTAATTAATGTCTTGCAGTCACTTCATTCACTAACAAGGCATGGGGGAAAAAAGGCTTTTCTGTCAAATTTATACAGCCTTGATAAGTTGAGTGTCCAACTCACTTTTAAATAGGAAATATATCTTCACATTCTTTAACAAGAGGCTGCGCTGGTTCTTAGAGAAAACAAGGCTGCTGAGCTATCTGATTTTTTTTTGATCAAAACTGTCCTTAATCTTTCAGAAGCTTGCTTACAATTAAAATATCCAATAATCACACCCTACACAGAATCAGGAAAAACAACACATCCTCAATTTGCTCTTTCTAAAACCAAGTATTGTGTGAACTATTACAAGAAAATACTGCATTCCAGTATCTGGAATTGAATCTGGGTACGATAAGTACAGATCTCCAGGTGAGAAAGAGGCACTCCCTTCGAAGTAGAGATTTCTCGGAAACTTCTTGAACTGCTTGGAATGTTTCATTGGGTAAAGTAAGAAAATAAAATATGCATACATATTATTTTACTTATCATCATCATCGTCATGGCTTGGCTTTGTGAACGAAGATCTGGGAAGGGCTTTTCCCACGCTCACTGCAAGTGATGAGTGCACCCTTTGGTCCTGCACGGTGGATTTTTTAGGTGAGGCGCAATGTGCGCAGAACTGGCTCCACCCTTTACACCCGAGGTTCATCTGCCAGGGCCTAGCGAGCTTGGACGGTGACAGCGAAGTCCTCAGGTCGTAGGTTTGGTTAGAGTGTCCTTCTCTTAGATGATGGATGAGCCTTACAAGGCTAAATGAGCTCCATCTGCCCGGGTTTGGAGTCAGAGTTGTCCTTCTCCTAGGATGGCTGCCTGAAGGCTAGTGAGCCCATCCTGCCCGTGGACACACTTTGTCTGACCCTGCAGTTGAGACCTGTCTGGCTTGGGAGACCCCACCGGAGGCACATGCCACCACCAGCAGAGCTCTCAACCTCACAAGGGCACGCAAGCTCCTTCCCCACGGCAAGGGGGTGCCCGTGAAAGAGTCGCTGCTCTACCTCCAGACATCACAGACCCGGGCAAGGGGCGGCCGGGGCCTGCCAAGAACGGGAGTCCTGCAGGGGATTTTACTTACAGTATGTGTATTAAAACACATATAAATATTTTCAATAGTGAATATGTAGGAAAATGTAACTGCACTGTGTTCAGTGCTATTATATTAATTTTAGCAGGTTTAATTTTGCATCAAGGCTTTACTTTGGATGGTGCATGTCTTTATGAATCTTACATTGGCAGGGGTATTCCTCAAATCTTTTATTGTAGAATTTTGTTTCCATGTTGCCTTGGTCTTAAAAAATAGCAAGCTTTCCAGGACAGGATAGTGTATTAGCAGGTTTTGTGAGCATATCTTGCTTTTAGTGGCTCAGTTCTTCTCATACAGGGAGAGATCAAACAGCACTTTCTATACCTTCTTTTCTCTGCCTGTGTCACTGGAGCTGCTACTGGAAGGGATGACCTTGTTCTTTCCTCCTCCCATGCCACTACTGCAGGCTAATCATCACACTGCTACAAGCAACTACTTGGTGCAATAGAAAATGATTTTTAAAATTTTTTTTCTGCAGCTTTAGTTTTCTAGCAAATGAGCCACCTGAACTGTCTCACACCGTGATCACCTAACCACTAGATTTTAGAGAAGGGAAGTGGTGGGAGCACACACCCTGCAATGGGGCAGAATTAAGCAGGGTGATGTCCCCTGACAGCAGATAATACTTAAAGAGCTCTGAATACGATGTGAAACCTCACACTTGTTCCCTCCAAAATGCAGTGCAGCACCTGTTTGATTATGACTGAATGCAAGAATTTGAAAATAAACAATATTTGAGGTTTAAGAAGTCAGTTCTACTGTTTGCTGCTGTTTACTCTTGTACAGTGAGGAAGCAAACCTGTCTAAATACAATTAACTGATATGGACAATTGATATTCAGAGCAGTGCAGCTTATGGCTGGCCCTACCAAAGAGCGAGACCGTCATGATGCTCTGCCCTAGAATATGTAAGATTGTGTAGTGTTTGAAGGTGGGGGCTGTACTTGTAAAGAACAGAACGAGGAGGGCAGCATAGTTAAACCTATAACCAAGATAATACTCCTTAAAAACCACAAATCAGCCATTTCAGTTGTGTAAATGATTTGTAAACTTGAAGAGAAGGTAAACTAGTGTGTTGCTGACTTCCTAGGAGCGAACTCACAGCACTGCAAACTCTCGCCGTGTGCACAAGCATACGTTCTCTGTCCTGATATTCCTGACTGGAGCTGTTAACTGAGCTCCGATACCGGTGGGGCTGCATTCATCTGTTACGGTGAAGCCACTTAGACGAGGTGGCTGAAGGCTCTCCTACACTCTAACCTTCTTTGCCTGTTTGTGTTCTCTTGGATATTCCCCAAAACTCAAAGGAGCTCATCCGGGCTCTCTGGACAACAGGGGGAAAGATCTGGGTGTTTCAGAAGTCGCATGCTCACTCTGCCTGGTCAAGAGCAGAGAGTAAAATAAGACAAGGCCATCCCATTTTCTGGTCCTCCCTTTTACATATACTGTGTAGAGAAAATGTGGGACAAGGCTGCCACTCCTTGTCAGCACTGGGAACATGCTCTGCTTGACTACACAATATACAGCTAATAGGCAGATGAGATTTGTTTATGTGGTTTATCCGGCAACAAGCAATTGCTCTGCCAGAGGTAGTGAGCATGCCGTGTGTCTAAACACGGGGCCCTTGCCGAGCAGAGAAATTGTGGCGTGAAGCTTCAGCTGGGTGCCGGTTACAGACATGAATCCTCTGGTACTCTTTAATCTCCAGTTGCTGCCAGAGTCCCAGTGTCTCGGTGTGCACTCCCATCAGTACCCTTTGCGATCCCTGAGCTGGGCCCCCTCGGGAGCCAGGAATGGATGACCAGGAGATGCACTTGCCGAGATTCTCCATACCCTCTGTGTTTGGTTTGTGTCTGGCAGGGGTTTGGTAGTGGGGTAGGGGGCTACTTCCATGGCTTCTATAAGAAGCTTCAAGAGGTTCCCCCAGCTCCAAGCTGGACCTGCCTCTGGCTAAGGTCACGCCAATCACCGCCTCTGTGGTAACCTGTTTATTAAGAGGGGAAAACCTCCTAGACGAGTTCCTTTGTTTTGGGAGCTCTTTTGTTTTGTAGAGAAGTAGGACAGAGAGAGAGAGAGACAACCACATGGACACAAGTTCAGTGAGAAAGGAGGGGTGAAGGCACACTGGAGCAGGCATTCCCCTTCGCCCATGGTGAGATGGGAGGCTGAGCCCTTGCAGCCCTTCGAGATCAACAGTGGAGAAAAGTTCTGTCCACAGCCCATGGAAGACCCCACGCTGGAACAAAAGACTGATCCTGAAGGAGGCCGTGACTCTGAGGTGTGGCTCATACTAGAGCATTTGTCCCTGGGAGAACTGCAGCCTGCGGAAGAAACCCATACTGGCTGGAGAAGTTTGTAAAGGATTGTCTCTCGTGGGAGGGACACCACGTTGCCACAGGGGAGAATTGTGAGCAGTTTTCCCCCTGAGGAGGAAGATGCTGCAGAAACAGCATGGAATGGCCACTAGGGAAGAGCAGTTGTCCCTAACCTCATCTGGAGCAGCTCCTAGGTGGACAACTGTGGTATTGTGCAAGATATAAAAAGGTCTGGCCACTACCTATTCCTGGGAGAGACAAGCAGCCCATACCTATGGACAGCCTGCTGTCCTGTAGGGGAGGTCCGGATGCCAGGTGGGGTTGGAGAAGCTGGCGAGGGCCTCTGGTAGCTGCATGCACAGTGTAAACCATTAACATTTGCTATAACGCAGCTGCCTATTCCCACAGGAGCTGGCGCAGCTGCTGGAGTTACTGTGTGGCCCTGGCTAGTGCTGGTTGCCTTGTACCACGGTTATGAACATATGGTTGCATACAGACATGCTGAATATTGCCATCCTTGGAGGGATCATGTCCCTACCAGATAATGAAGCTCCTTCTTGGTCATGGACTCTGCATCACAGTGCCATGGGACTCTTGGTACCAGTGGCCGGAGCACCGATGTGCTTTTCCATATTCATGTTCTCTTAGGCCATCTATAGGAGATACAATCCCAGGTTTCTTGTAGGTGTCTTCTGTGTTTCAGTCTTGACACGGCCTTGTGGACATCCCACCTGGCAATTCTTGACATTGCACACATATGGGAAAGAGGCCGCTAACAGCTTTTTACAGGCATATTGGCTACAGAACCAGGTGATGCAGAATTTACTGATCCATGGACTCGGCATAATACAGCCTTTCTGCTAAATTCAGCGGGAGCTGTGGAGCAATTCTCTACTCCTCTAAAACAGTGGACAAACAAGGAGAACTTCAGAAGCTACCACAGTGTGCTATAAGTTGTATCACCTGAACTAAAAAAATCCTTTGATGATGGTGCTCTATTTTATAAAAACAAAAAAGAGACTTTCTAAACAATATTGAAGAAAGCTCATCAGTGCTACTTTATGTTGTCTTAAGTGTCAGATAACCTACTTGAAATTATCCTGGTTCATTAGGCCAGCATAGCATTTAAAACTACTGTTTTGTCACATTTCTTTCATTTCTCTTTAAGATCTTGCAGTCTATTGGCACATTTAAGTAGTTTCCATGGACTGCTGTGGGAGTCTGTGACACAGTCACTCTTAAATGCAGTGAGGGATTAAACAGGATAGCTGTAGCATAATGAACACATGTTATATTAGGAGTTCCAAGCATTCAAAAACCTTGTCCAGCCCACCGGACTGGTTGCAGGCAGAAGCAGACTAAGGAATTCCATATGTCCTCTCCTTTCAGCAGTCCTGAGGGTCCAGCACAATACATCCCTCTCCTCCTGTCTCTCCACTTCGAGTTACCACAGACCATGCTTGGATCTCCAATCCCTTGTTCTTGCTTTATACCCACATTTCTATGACAGAGGCAAGACTCACATGCAGGTGCTGGGAGGGAACAGCATGCAGAGAGCCAGGCTGTGGCTCTGCCCTTGTTCCTCCACACCCTCTGTAGGACAGGCCATGGACTTACGCACAGTGAGAGGTTTCTGAATGTGGTAGCGGAACTGGTAAAGCAGAAATGCAGATGTGGATGCTGCGTGACAAGAAAAGAGGCTGAAACCTTGCTTGAACTCACAAGCAATCTGTTTTGCAGCACTGATCAGGCATGTTTGCCTGACCCACAGCCAGTCTAGGAGACTGGTGCTTGATACAGGAGCGGACAAATTTTCCCCACTCAGTAATTTCAGATGGGATGACCATTAAGATCACTCTTCTATAAACACAAGAGGGCACTCCCACCTCACTTCTAAGTGACTTACGACACTTGTAGAAGGGAGTTCCTAACGGCGCAACGCAGAATTGCAGCTACTCTGCACATGCTTTGATAACACAACAGTTGCTTTGGTAACACAACAGTCACTATGCATTTATAAGCTTTTATAGACCATGTGTTTCTAGGCCATATTTAAGAAACGTGGTCTTGGTTTGATGCTTTCTCCAAAGTAGTATGTATGAAGAAAAAATTGAATTCAATCCTTATCTCAATGAAATAAAACTCGTATGTCCTTGTAACCAGAGTTGCACTGAAACTGGGGGACGGCAGACAACTTTTTTGCATTTCAGGTGCATTATCTCATGGAAACAGAGACTACTTTTGTCTACAGTAGCAAATTCACCAAGAGGAAATACAGAAAGTGGGAATGAGATTTTAAGTTGTTACGCTTGCCAACACTCGCATGTTTTGAAGTAGAATGTCGGTGCGCCATTCACGTAAGTTTTCCTTACCCACTTGCTGTTGTCCGCCTGGTATGTTATGCTGCCAATTCTTCACACGTTCTAGTGACACAAGAATAAATGTATTTTAAGCTTACCCGAGGGCCTCATACCTGTTGGGATTGAAGTTTTTCTTGATCATTCAGAAAGGTTTTAACAGCTTTTTATAGTGTCCAGCACAGTAAATGAAAATCTAGGCTTGTAAAACAGAATTTTCTGCACATTTTAAAATACAAATAAAATCCATAAATAAATACTTTTTAAAGGGAAATATAAACATCCAAACCCCAAAGGCCACTGTGCTAATTATCTCAGTTTAAATAATTACATTTCCTTCACTCAGAGTGATTTGGTATAGTCCACAAGTTTTTCCATGGGCAAAACACATTTTAGCTGCACTTTTAGCCTCTTCATAATCTTTCTGCAAGGTGTTTTTCCATCCCGTTTTTGTGTTAATGGGGTCCACTTTTGGTTTTCCCTTAGCTGTCCCCTCCCAGTGAAGGCTGTTCTGCTGTCTGTTTACTGTATGAGAGAGAAAATATAAGGCAGTGGTATAAGGAGTGAGGTCAGAAGAAGGAGGCCTGGCAGTCTCCAGTGGGAGAGAGCAGAGTTGTGTATATGAGTCTCGTCCCTATGCACTTGGTGCTGCTTCTTACCCCCATGCTTCTTTTGATCGTTATGAGCTTCACTACAAATTTCTTGAACAACTCTCCCTTTGGCCAAGAGGTCTGATGTCTCTCCTTCACATCATTTTGATTTGAGATACTGAAAGCAAGGATCAGAAGAAGGATCAGCACCATCTAGTACAGGAAATTAACTGACAGCACTCTGGAGGAAAATCTGCTGGAGCAGAGGTGAAAAGTACTAAAATAAGAACTATGGGGAGTGCTGGCATTAAAGGCATGTAGGTATGTGCTGTGGACTCTTGCATTGCATTTTATCTTCAAGACACCACTTTTTTAGTCTATAGCCCAGCAGATTGGTAAACTCATACCTGACTACTTCATAAAGCAGGCAGTTAAATATGGGTCAAAAAAATTAAAAGTAGGTGAAGTGTTTGTAAAGTAACCTCTTACAATAATATTGAGTCTAACCGAATTTTCTGCTATCAGTTGCCTCTCCAAAGAAATCTGATTTAAAAATCCATATTTTGCCTGAAACAAATAGAGTAGTGACAGACTCTTTTGGGTCAAGTTGCTTATTTCATTTCAAGCCTGATCTTCTCCTCAGAACTAGCAAATGATTTATAAGTATGGATGCTTCAGAAATGATCATAAAAGTTGACTTTTAGCTCTGTCAATGAAACATATTTTAGAGGCCAGATGCTCTGTGGAGGGCCACCTCTGCCAGCACCAGGAAACCCTTCCCTCATTAAGGGTCAATAGTGATTATTAAAGCACAAGCAATCAATCTGAAAAGCTAATGACCCTCCCACAGGACAAGTCCACCCCCCCT
>NW_010408557.1:0-3780 GCF_000710305.1 Buceros rhinoceros silvestris | reverse complement strand
ACAGGACAAGGCCCCCCCCCCGCCCCCCCCCGCCCAGCTGCTCTTTCTCACATTTGGCAAAGTTTAGACAGGCGGAGAAGGAACTCATGGAAGGTAGTATAATTTGAAAATAGATTGTATGCTGGTTTGAATCTGGCTGTCTATAGGAAATTATTGTAATTAATTATTTTGATTATTTATAATCTCTCATTATTTCTAAGTCTATTTCTATTTATTTCTATCTATTTCTGTTTATTTATGATTGAATGGTAAGGCCCTCCTCCAAGGCAGACAGACCTGTTTCCCGGTCATTTCTGCTGTCTGTCTGAGAGAGATGCAAGGTGCTCTGGCAGGCTTGGAAGCCTGCTAGTGCAGAGAGACTGAGTGCTGGCTGCACTGCAGATTGAAAGGGTGACTAGTACGTGCATTTTCTTGAGTGAAGGATGACTGCTGTCTCCTTCCTGTTAAGTGGAAAACCAGGAAAACTTGCAGAAACTTGATAGGACTTTATAAGCCTCTGTCCAGTTTGGTCAAAATTGGTCAGTGAGTTAACAGGTACCTAGGAAAGATCAGAACATCCAGAACAGATCACATAAGCCTTGTTATTTTGGAAGAGCAGATACATTTTTACTGGGTTTTCAGGACAACTAAGAAAGAATTTTGCTAACTTCTAATCTCTCTTTTTTGTCGTAGAGTCTTTATTTTCTCTTACTCAAATGGAAATGAAATTCGTCTCATATTCTCTCTGTAACTCTGAAACAGTGGATACAGTCACCCTGAAACTGCTGTGTCAGGTCCGTTGTGTGGACAAGCGCAGCCAGCAGGTGTATGTAATGACCAGATGAAATATGCAGCCACTGTGGATGCAACCATTTTCACATCAACTCCTGCTTTCACGGCACAAGAATAAATAATAGAGCATTGCAACCACAAATGCTGTGTGGAAGCTTTTTTACTCTGTCTTTGGGCTGTACTTGGAAAAGTTTTCATTTTTTGCAGGCAGCTGCTGGTGCACAAGGCATGCTCTAGTGCAGGGGGAAGGAGAGTCCTGAGGCACCGAAGGCAGCACGGGGATATGCTGAGGCCAGTGTTGTCCGGGGACAGCCAGTCCTGACTGCTTAGACTTAGTAACTACCATATGTCAGCTGAGCTCTAGCAAGGAAGTTAAACTGCTCTCTATGGTTAGGCTTCGCTTTGGGATGTGTTTAAACAGTACAGGAAACAGTCATCAGTGAGAAAACTTGAGAAAAGCTGGGCAACAAAATTGTTTGTTTATATCATATTTGCAGGCATGGAGCAAATGACTTCCTCCCAGAAAAGGAGTTAAATGTTGGTGACTTGCTAAAGGATGTCCTAAATTCTGCTGTGAACTCCTCCTGGTAGGGACCTTTGGAACGTACTCATCAGACCATGGGTCTGTACCTGCAGAAGGTCTGCAGTGTCTGCAGCAACCGAGAGACCAGCCAGCTCCAGCCTAAGCCTTCACCTCCACGCGGGGGTCACCCCACAACCTGTTCACCTATGGCTTGAGCATCATACAAGAAAGATTTTAGCACCAAAGTGTTCCTTTTTTTAAAAAAAGTTATTCTAAGTAACTCATAGCTACAACCACATCTGAAACATGGGACCTACCAACTTCAACATGCTTTTAAAACCCCTTGTAGTTTGACCCCAGCCGTTAACAAAGAGACCATGTATTTCCTGTATTCGGATGACATAATGAAAACTGTTCCCTCAGCAATACAAGACCAGAGGCAATCTCACACTTTGCCCTTGCCATCCAGAATCACAGAATCGCCTGGTTGGAAGCAACCTTTAAGATCGAGCCCAACCATTCACCCTGCACTGCCGGGCTCCCTAAACTATGTCCCTTGAGGCATTTACCAGACACCTTAAATTACAGTACTTCTCTTCAGCAAAAGGATAGCCATCATCACTTGAACCTCTCTATTTAAAAAACCTCAGAAAACGGCTTTCAAAAGAGCTAGTGAACACCAGCCCAGCGATCAGCGATCACCTCCCACACACCCGATGCCTGGCTGTGTGAGACCGAATTTGGACACAATGAACTGCACCACTGTCTCTGAACGCTTCATCTCTAATACCCGCTGTTCCTGCTCTTCATGCTTGTGGAACGCTGGAGCTTTCACCGCAGGACCCCGGCACGGCGCACTCCGGGCCCCCGGGGACTGAGGCTGCTCCCGCGGCAAGGCGGCCACGTCCCACCCAGATTTAACAGCGACCCCGAGACCACAGCCCGGGGACCCATGGCGCCATCCCAGTACCTTGCTCACCGTACCCCCTCTGCGCTTGTGTGCTCCCTTTCCCACTTTTCCGGGGCGTGAGTTCCACACCTGTCCTAGTCATTCCGTGGCCAACAGAGTCATTTTGGTGTTTGTTCTAGTTGATTCTGCAGCCGTGGAAGCTGTCCAGGTCACCAGAAGGCTGATCTAGAAGGCAGTTACCTGAACTGGCCCTGACGAGCGGTTACATGACAGGGCCTATGTTGGGGATTAATCACAGGTTGTCCTGTGTCAGAAGGACGTGCAGCTCTTTCCCCTTTCTCCTCTGAAGCTTCAGGGTTTGTGTACGAGGTCCCTGTGGGCATTTTCAGAGTTGCTCATCGTTTCAGTGTAGTTTATGATGAGGAAAAGATCCTTTCTGTAGATCTGTTAAATTATTTACATTGAATAAACACCATGAAATCCTATTACACTAATAACCATTTTTCTAGACTAATGACAATTAAGAAGTATGCTTTGTGCCTGCTAAAAAAAGGCTGAGTCTTTGTAATTGTTTTAAAAAGCCACACTTGGTTCATTTGCGGACATCTGTAGCTACAGCAGATGCAGAGCTGCTGGCTCCCACTCCCTGAGGTCCAGAGGACACCAGGCTGCTTCTGAAGGCTTTCTACCAACGTAGCGTTGAACCACCACCCCATTAAAATGGGACTTGTTCAAGAATCAGTTTCAAAACAAAAACCCAAGGGTAGAAATTTGTTCCTCATTGGCCAAATGAAGAGCACCATTAAGCGAGTCTGTGCAAAGCCCAGCTGCTACGGTTGAAGAGAATGTCCTCTGAGTTTGGCAACAGGCAGACAGGGCGCCGCTTTGGGGAGCCTGGTCTGCAATACAGTAGGACACAACAGGTCTGTGTCCAAAGGGCATTAACTCCATCCCAAGGATGATCCCATTCCCCACTCAGAGGATGGGGTTTAGGAAGGCGGAGACTAATGGAAAATGGGGAATGCCCAGCTTCCTGGCTGGTGCCGGACTCAAGGATCTGCCTTTCATGATCAGGCATCTACCTCAGCCTCTCCTCAGCACACCTGTGCTCCACATCCTTCACCAGCTCCTTCGCCCTTCTCTGGACACACTCCAGCCCCTCAATGTCCTTCTGGGAGTGAGGGGCCCACATTGGACCCAGGGTCCGAGGGGTGAACTCGTGACCTGCGCCATCTCCTTTGTCCCGCCGGCTGTCTGCACTCCCTGTGCACCGGCCTGGGGGCTGGGGAAGCCCACCGGAGGAGGGGACGCGGTGGCCTCAGTTCTGCTGGGCTCCAGCTGTGGTGCGGGGCTGGCGGAGCCACCCCTGCGGGCAGTGAGGCTGATAGCGACGGCCTGGCCCAGGAGAGGGGTGGCTGCTGGTGGCGGGGCTGGAGCTGCCCCGCCCCGGGAGGCCGAGGAGGGGCCGGTGTGAACCGAGGGAGGAGCGGAACGGTCGCTGAGCATCGCCGGGACGCGGCTGCACCGAGGGACAAGACAAGGTAAGCTGGGTCCGGTCGACTGATCTGCGGGTCTC
>NW_010408556.1:19640-37746 GCF_000710305.1 Buceros rhinoceros silvestris | reverse complement strand
GCAAAAAAGTTATTGAGTACCTCAGCCTTCTTCTTGTTGGATGTTATCCGCTTGCCAGCTGTATCCAGCCAGGGGACTACACTTCAACCTTCCTTTTCTGGCTGACATACCTGTAGAAGCACTTATTATCATTCTTTGCATTCCTTGGCAAGTTCAGCACTTGCCAAGCCTTGGCCTTCCTGACCTCATCCCTACCCAAACAGACAGTGTCCGTATACTCTTCCCAGGATGCCCTTCCCCATTTCCACTGCCTGATGAGTTACTTCGTACCCATTGGTTTGACCAGCAGGTCTTAACTCAGCCATGCCGGTCTCTTCCCTTCCTTGCCTGATTTCATACATGTGGGCATCGACAGCTCCTGCGCTCTATGGAAAGTGTCCTTAAAGATCAGCCAGATCTGTCTGATTCCTTGTCCCTGAGGGTTGTTTCCCAGGTGGTCCTACTGAATAACCTTGAAAAGCTGGAAGTTTGCTTTCCTAAAATTCAGGGTCCTGACTTTATGCTTCTCTTCATATTCCTCAGGACTGTGAACTCCCCAGAGCATGATGACTGCAGCCCAGGCTGCCTCTGATCTTGATAACACCGATGAGCTCACTTGCATTGATCACCACTAGGTCCGGTAAATGTTGAGAAGTGTTCATTTCCTGTACTTTACTGAGTTCATTTACTTCACTGAATTTTGGCACTGGATATAGCACTTTTACCACTGACTCTTAATTTAAAATTTGTTTTTGTCTGGATATATGCTTCATTATATTTGAGCGAATTATGTATGGGACTATATATAGAAAAAAAAATTGGAAAACGAAAGGTCATATTGAGGCTACCATTATATTATTTAGAATACCTTGGAAAAAAACCTTGGGTGTAGTATTTCAACCAGAAAGTTATAATATCCTTTACAGCCAGAATGATTGTTTAAGTGAAATTATGTTTATTTTGGTGAAGCAGCAGATCACAGTATTTATCAAAGATTTAAGCACACATTCTATACAAGTCACAACTTTTTCTTTAATAGAAACTGTTGCCTATATGTATACTATAATTACTGCGTGTATTTTACAGTAATGTTTGTTGTCACACATCTGGCCACCAGGGGCTTTTTTACTATTGCAAGTACTTAGTTTCTTTTCCCTGTATCTTGGATAAATATAGCTCTCTTTAAATGGGCTGCACAATTATTTTCCCTTCATTGTGAATAATTCTACTCTATAATTTCAAAGACAAAAAGAATATTGATCCAAAAGAAATGTCCTCCTGCCAGACATGGTTTCTGCTATTTTGAGACTGTAAGTCTTATTGGGTTAATAAAAATCAACTTTAAAAAACCCCTAGTTTTACCTACAGCTGTTCTTTTGGATAGAGTTACGGCATGAACAAAGAGCAAAGCCAGATATACAATACAAATCACGATTTTTGTCTTATTGTGCCTTTCATGCACAGTTACAAAATGCAAAGACTCTTCAATATGCGTGGCAAAAAGAATTAACTCCCTGGTTTGTACTGGCACTGATTGAATTCCCTGGTAAATTGGAGCAATCCTGAGTGACACCAATCAGATATTAACACTGAGCCCTTAAAAAATGGTTTAGTCAACTGGAGGAGTGTCACAGGTTAGGGTTGGACCAACCGCTAGACAGATGACATGTGCTCTCTATTACCTATCCACCTCCCCTTCCAAAGAGCAAGAGAAAGGGAATAAGGGAGAGAAACTGATGGATTGGAAAAGAAAATTGGAACTGCTTTAATGAGAATAATAACGATAAAGTGAAATATATGCAAATACATACAAAACCAATACTGAACCCAACCCCCCTGATGGCAGACACATCACCATCACCACTGATGCTGTGGGGCAGACACTAGAGAAGTCCCAGACTGGACTCAGCAGCAGACAGGAAACAGATCGAGCAGCTGGATTCTGGAACTGGATCCAGTAATGCATGGTTTGGGATCAAAGACAGAATGGACAGAGTCCTCCTCAGACACCAGCCATTGAAGAAGACACCTTGACCCTTGTGCTTCCTCACACTTATACAAAATATGACGTCTATGGGACGTAACACCTGGTTGGTCAGTGCAGGGTCACCTGTCCTGTCTGCTCCTCCCTGAAGGTGCAGCCTCTCACTTACTGCACCCCACTGTGGGACACAAGATTTAGTACTGACCTTGGTCTGCCAGAGCTTTTCTGCACACCAGTCCCTGGTAGTGACTGTGACCGTCCAGTGCTGTCACTTCTCAAAGCAGACACTGTTTGCAAAACATTATCTGCCATTAACTTCAGACAGTGCCATCACTGAGCAGAGACTGAGCTGAAAAGTGGAGTCACTAAACAGAATGAGTTCTGTTCCAACCCACATCAGGACAAGGAGAAAACTGAAGATATTACTGTATCTTAATATGGAATGACTAATGATAGGTGAAAAGTTTAGACTTCAGAGTAAATGTATTTTTCTTTGTTCTGTTGAAGTCTATTAATTTCGAAATGATTTTGAAAATTTTTCTGTTAGCTTTTTCTGTCATTTATGCATGAGTAATTTTCTGGATGACTTCTGCAGACTGATCACCAGCACAAATATTTTCTAAGTATAGATGGTCCCACTGCTTTTCAAAGCTTTTTCTTTTAGTTCAGCATGTCAGGATCTAGTTATTTTTAAGCAGACCCAACAGCCATTATGACTAAGCTCGTGCATGGTGTTATCTGAGTTTGAACACATAATGTGCCATAGGAAGTTCATGAGTGTGGTCTGCTAAACTCTGAAAACCTCTGAATTAAATTGCAAATGTCCTACCTTTGTAGAACTGTCTCAGGTAGTTGCATGTCTGAGGTATATTCCTGCGTTTCTGAGGTATATTCCTGCATTTCTTTGCTTTTGAAAATTCCTCACCAGTAGGCATTTTCAGGAAGTACTGAATGACAGCAGCGGAGCAAAAGGCAAGGCAAGCCAAAGTCAACATTGGCTTTACAGGGCAGAAGTAGAAGAATCCATGTGTTATATCTCTCCAGGTTAAAAGTTTAAGCTGCTGCAGAGTAGTTGGAAATCTCTTAGCCTTCAGTGCAGTTTGGGTTAGAAAACAGGGATCATAGGTCATCCACAAAGTGGCTGATCAGCAGCTGCAAGCTGATGTTCTGCAAGGAGACTAATGCACGGTGTCTTGAAGTAGACTGGCTGTATTTTAGGGTAGGATGAAGATGGAAAGCAGCATAATAGCTTCAGACTGAATCTTTTCAGCAGTGGGTAAGGCTACCTATCACAAACCTGATAACCAGTATTTTGCAGAAGATTATTCTGCATGTAACCTGCAATGCAGAGACATTCATACCTTCAGTGGAAGAGAACTGCCCTTTGGCGGTGTATTTAAGAGTCTCTCTGGTGACTTGTGGAGAGGCTCCATGCTGCTCTGCAGTTACGGGGAGAAGTCTGGAGTCTGTGAAAAATATTATGGTCTTCTGCTAAGGAGATACTGACTGTGTTTTTTCCATGAAGCCAGTAGTTTTGGTTTTCATGTGTTTTGAATTGCTCTGCCAATGCTGAAGTAGAGTTCATTTAGTGTTTAATAGAGGTTGCTGAGAAAAAAACAAGGATCCTTCTGATTTGCTACCTTATTTATCCATCTGGATAGATAAAAACATAAGCAAAAACACTAAGAAAAAATGTTTTTATATACATTTTATAATAAATTCTATTTATACACCTTGATAATTAAGAGAATTGAGAAAAAATGTGAGAGGTGAAGCAAAGATGTGTGCTTACTGTGGACTATTTACACTCACTGTATGAATGTCATCCCTCTCTCCATGGCCCCTGTTAACAAGTCATGCAGCACTAGTGACTGGGAAAGCTTTCCAGCAGATGCATCTGGTCAGTCAGATACACAAAGATAAAAATACTGGTTTCCAGAACCCATTTCTCTGTCTCTCAGGGACAGGCTACAACAATTCGCTCTTATTAACTGGGAAATATAAATAGCTGCTGTATTCTGGGTCAATTATTAACTGTATCTCAATGGTTGCTCATTTTTCGAACTTCAGTTTGGACTGTGTGGCATGGCACCATGGGGACCGAGCCTGCCCCTTTTGCCAATCCAGCTGGCCTCTGCTGTGCTGAGGAAGCATCTGAGCTCAGCCCTGCTTTACTTTTGGCATGGAAGGTCATTAGCTTTGGAAATAGCTCTGCCCTTACCAAAAGAAATGAAATAAAATTTGATGGTCTTTAGGGTTGACACAGACATATCTGCTCTCATTGGTTACTGCATATGGATTGGAAAGTGAAGACTTTTTTTTTTTTTTTCTGAGAGTATTTTAGTGTATGGACGTGTATTAGATACCCTTATTTATATTCTGTTAGATCTACCCTGTATAGTACCATAGTCACTGATTTTTGTGAACATATATTAACTTCAGCATCTGACTTACGGTCACTGCTGGTATCAGCAAGTTACATCTTGTGATGCAACTTACTGGCAGACACTATTTTCTAAAAGTCTTACCAATAAAATCCATCAGAAAGGAAAATCTACACTACGTACAAGAAATAAGTGCTTAAGAGATGTAACTTTGTCAGGTTTATCTACTATAGATTAAATATAAATTTTAAATAAAAAACCATACACCTATTCAGCTCATTTTTTTAAAAAGAAATGACACCTTCCCATAGATGCTCTCCCTCTGTCCTGTGCTGTCAGGTGGAGGTTTGTCACACATAGGAAGCAGATAAAATCTGAACAGACGTGCTAGCCTGTTTGCTCCATTTCTGTGATGAACAAGAGCTTCAGTGGCATCCCACCTAGCTCAGCCTCGATGGTTGCCTCAAAATAAATCACCTTCTGAGTTGGGCTATACAAACACCAACTGCTGCTTTTCTCAGCACTGAGGCTCTGACCACATCTGGCAAGCACTGGGTGGTTTTAGCCACATGCTGATCTGGCTGCTGCTGCAGCTGGCAGTGACCTGTGCTGCTTTGCCTGCAGTCCTGAGGGGTCTGGTGCTCATCTGCCACTGGTGAGCTTGATGGTGCTGGCTCCATGCTGTTAGAGTAACTTTCTGTCAAAGCATGAAAGAGAAAATAATTTTTTTTAAGAGTCTCAGCTTTGCAGAAGCAGAAGGGAAAAATAAAATCACAGAAACTGTACTTACTCATGTAATAAGAAAGGTTTTTACTGCAGCTGAAAATGTTTTTCTTAGAACTATTGGAGGTGAAATAGCTATACTACCTACTATAGAAAAGAATTTTTGAAAGAAAATTAAAGTTTAGAATAAACATGTATACAAATGATAGGCTAGAGAGCTGGGCAATCACCAACCATACGAAATTTAACAAGAGCAAGTGCTGGATTCTCCACCTGGGATGGGGTAATCCTGGTCGTACATGCAAACTGGAGGATGAAAGGCTGGAGAGCAGCCCTATTGGAAGAGATACGAGGGGCTGGGTTAATGAAAAGTTGAATATGAATCAACAGTGTGCCCTGGCAGCCAAAAGGGCCAACCATGTCCTGAGGTGCATCAAGCATAGCACAGCTAGCCAGTCAGGGGAAGAGATTATCCCAGTCTACACTGCACTGGTGTGGCCCCACCTCGAGTGCTGTGCGCAGTTTTAGGCATCTCAATATAAGATGGACGTCAGACTACTAGAGTGTGTCCCAAGGAGGGTGATGAAAATGATTAAAGGCCTTGAGGGGAAGTCTTATGAGGAGAAGCTGAGGTCACTTGGTTTGTTCAGGTTGGAGTAGAAAAGGCTGAGGGTTGACCTCATCAGTGAGGAGTGACCTCATCACTGTCTACACCTTCCTCAAGGGTGGTAGCGGAGGGGGAGGTGCTGATCTCCTCTCACTGATGATCAGCAATAGGTCACAAGGAAATGGAATGAAACTGCATCAGGGGAAGTCCAGGCTGGACTTTAGGAAAAGGTTCTTTACTGAGAGGGTTATTTGTCACTGGAACAGGCTCCCCAGAAAAGTGGTCACGGCATGAAGCCTTTCAGAGTTCAAGGAGTATCTGGACAACGTAGTTATATAGTTTATTTTTAGGTAGTCCTGCGAGGAGCAGAAAGACGGACTTAATGATCCTTATGGGTCCCTTCCAACTCAAATTGGAACATTCTGTGATACTATAATTCTGTGGTACTAGGTTTCTATGAATTCAAGTTATTCTATGATTCTATAATTAGTGAATTCTCTGTATGTGGCTTTAAGGTTTATAGATAGTGGGACTTACCTTGTCTGTGAGGCAAAGTGGTTAGCACATTTGGAGCTTCAGATATAGCAAGGAGCAAATTGTTCTCCAGTATTCAGAAAAATTTCATTTAGAAAGATTTTCTGTTATATCTTATGTACAACCTTATTTCATCTTAGAGTATTGCCTTCAATGTGTCTGTGCGATGAAATTAATTACCTCTTATTATGGTGCCTTCTACACAGTTACGGATATTTCTTTCCTAAACATAATATTAGCTTAATTATCTAAATGAAATGAGAGCACTAATGCAATTTAAAGAAGATTCTACTGTAATTTCTAAGTTTATTCCCTTTCTTCTCTTCGTAAGGATCTGTTTCGGTCGTTTGTATGTTGCATGGGTGGGGTATGGTTCATATTTAGGCTTTTTAAGCATTTTGTAAAAAGCTGACTGCAGACTGCTTAGAGTTGTTAGATACTTTTTTTCTCTGTATCGTCCACAATAGGTAATTTCATTTACGTGGGCTCTGTCATTGGACTAGTTTCACAAGAAGAATTTGGAATGTGCTTGCTTTTTTGGGGCAATGATGCCATGCTTCCTCAGCCAGATCTGGGATCTAACGTATTTCCATGGGGTAAATGCATATCAAGCAACAACATTAACTCCACTTTCAGAGTTAGCGTGTTCTGCCTTTTAACAAAACTAGTTGACTTAGACTCGGCTCTTGCTGTGGGTTAACACTATGTGGCTGTTAAAACAAAAAGGATTTCACAATGACAGGGTTTTGGATGGAATGTAAACCCACCAAAACCTGCAGAATGGAGCTTGGTGTCTCGTTATGGCTTGAATTCAAGGCTTTGCTTAGGCAAAGGAAAAACAAACACAGGTTTAATGTAAAGGGGGTGACAACAGAAGAGTTTTAGTAGTAAAAAGCCCGTAAATCAATCATTTTAAAGTTAAACAGGACTGGAAAAGAGAGAGAGATAGAGGGAGAGATTGATAAATACATAAATAGGCATATACAATGATAATACAGTCTCCCATTTTGACCCTCTTCTCCCACTTACAAACAAAGAACCCACCACGTGGTCACACCGCCAGTTGTGGGGGGGAGGAAAGGAGTTTTTGTCAGTCACCTCAGAAAGTTTTCAGTCCAAGAAAACTTCTCCAGCAGCAAACCTCCATGCAGTAAATGTAGTCCTTCTTCCTCCTCCTGGGAGGAGACTTGAGTTTACCAAGGGCAAAATTCCATAGCTTCTCGCTCTCCCCATCCACTGAGCAGGGACAGACTGGACCTTTAGGGAATGTCTGTGGGTTCCTTCCATCTCCAGAGGCTCTGTGCGAGCATCTGGAACCAGTTCATGTTTCCCTTCGCCATCAGTATCTGTCTCCTCCATGCAGGATCTGGGGGCTTGCAGCCGGTTTTACCCCTTGCCGGGTAAAACTCAGGCCAAAGCCACTCCTGCCGGTAATCGGCAGAGCAGAAAGGTCTACCTGTTTCACAGAAGAAGTCTTTTTACTGCTCCAGGGGCATTGAGGTAACTGCAGATGTTCTTTTCTCTCTCCAATGAAAAGTCCTCTCAATCCCGGGGGCGGAAATTCCAAAGTGCCATGGCTTGCCCGAATTCGAAAGTGCCGTGCTTGCCCCAGCTGGGAGTGTCTCAACACGCTCCTTTTTATGTGCTTATTCATGGAGGAGCGTCTGAATATCGCTTCCCTTCCCAAGACACTCGGGAACTCTTTCCTGCATTTCAGGGGAAAGGAGAAGGGAAGAATAAAAGCTCAGCCACATGGCCGGCACCATGTTCAAACCGTCACAGCTCTGTACTTGATACAGAAATGTTACGGCCAAGAGCTAATTACACACCTACCTAATTCATGCTCACACTTTGATAAGAGTTGTGAAGAAGTATTTCTTTTCTTGCTTTACTTACAGAGATTCATCTGATGGAGATGCTCCATGGATGTCCAGTTCTGCACAAATGACAGAAGAAGGGTCCTCCTTTTACACAATAGACAGTAGAACACTCTAGTACAGAAATTTTGGGTTTAAATCTCACCTCTAAGCATGCATGGGGATATATTCTGGAAAGATCTCCTCTCCCAAGTGAAGGACCCCCCATATTTTACAGCCAGTTACATATTAGTCAAAGAAGTGACACAGTTCTCTCTTCAACTGAAATATTCTCTCCTACTCCTTGAGAAAATGGTATATTATATTCTAAAGGGGCTGCACATCACCTGTTAGAAAGGACTTTTTTTTCCCTGTGAAGAGTGAATTTAGTCATCCATCTACAAAGCAAAGCTTAAAGATGTTTATCTCTTCTTGAAATTTATAACTACATGCCTGAAAGTGTCTCTAGTGCTTAAAAGCCACTTTTTGCCTCATTAATAAACCTACAGATTCCTTCTACATTCAGTTGTCCATCGTGAGTCTTGCAGTTACGAGTTTGGGTAATTTTGGTTTGTAAATGGGTGTCTTCAATTGAAAGGCACCTTATCTTGTTTCAACAACACTTATTTCATTGGGGCTTAAATCCCCACTTACGAAACCAGAGAAGATTTCCAAACACATTTCTACAACTGCTTTCCCTTGACCATGGAAAACGCTTTAGGTTGCAGACTTTTCTTTAAAGTACTGGCCGTACAAAGCTTTTGAGACCCTTAAATATACAGGATTCTTTATAGGTAATTGAACAAGTCACGTTCAATTGTATTCCAAATCATACAACTGGTATAGGCAATGGAGCATATCTGTAGAAGCATTAGAAGATGCATGAAAAAGCAGATTTGACTTTCACATCCAATATACTAGGGAGATTTGGAAAGGGAAAAGTTGTATTCTGAATCAAGGAGGGAATCTGTTATTCATTTATTCTGGGTCTTCATCTTTCGTATGTCCTTATAAGATACCTTCTCTGTGATGGCCTTTATTTCCTTAACATGCTATTCTTGTAAAAGTCAGTTTGTTCCAGAAAGTACTATTTGAATGGCCCAAAATAGGGAATTCTCTGTGATAAATATTAGGTAATATTTCTATGAGGAAAAAGTACTTTGCTTATACATATGTAGACTACAAAATTAATTTGTCCATACTGCATAAGGGAAGTCAGATTGTTGGCTGTCTGGCCAACTAAAGGTGAAAATAGAAAAATATTCTTCTGTATCTGCAAATTATGTGCAAAGAGTAAGACATCTCAAAGCTATTTTTTCTCCTGCTTTACAAGACAGGTATTCTACCAAAACAACATCTTTGGGAGCTAAGTTGAAGATCAAATAACGAATTGCTTGTCAAAAATAGGACAGAAGAGAGGGTGGAAAAAATGAAATTGTGTCATTCACAGCTACAGTATGTGTGTGTGGCTGTTCATGTTATGTTATAATTCAGTAAACACTCTGATGGGGAAAGATGTTCATTCTACTTGTGGACCTGGAATAAATTCTAAAAGATAAAGGACAGAAATGAACTGTTAGTAGAAATATACTAAATGCTGCATGTCTTAGATAATCAGATCAGAATGCTGACAGTGAGGAATACATTTGTTTTAAATCAAGATATAATACTTAGGTAATTGCTTGATTAAAAAAAAGATAAAAAGATGTCACTAAAAGGTGTATTTAGTGAAGTTCTTTCTTTTCCTGGCCGTTCTGTAACAATTTTTAGCTCAATGCTCCTCCTTCAGAAAGAGCAAATAAATCAGATTTTATGTCTAGAAATTGTCCTCTATGTAACAATATCAATGAAAAATCAATGTCTTGATTTAGGTCTTTAAATCTTCCTTCCTCTATGTAGCCATAGCCAGTCTGAGGGTATTTAAGTACTGTCCAGGCACGCATAGACACGGCTGTAGCCCTAAGCTAGGGATTTCTTCCTCCCAGGATGTCTCCTCAGCAACAGGAAAACAGCTTATGTGATCCTGCTGGCATGCTGGAAATTGATGTCCACCCTCTAGTACTCCTGTGGCACTCGCTGTCATCATTTGAGAAAATGTAGTAAAGTGTAATTTGGAAAAGCTGGTAAAGAAAGGCGGGCAACAAGCCGCTCTATTTAAGCAATACGAAATGCTGATCACAGGACTGGGAATGTAGTTGCATCTCCTCTATAAGGTAAAAGCTCTCACTGAGAGCTCCAGTGAATGCCTCCGTAATCCCTAGGGGAAGACTGAATATCTGTATTGAGAGTAAAGCTTTTATAAGAGGAAATATTCAAGAAAATCTTAATTTTTTTTGACTGCTTGAATATAACTACTTTTATGGTCAAGTGGTCAAATTACTTATTTGCAAGCTGGTTCCCAGTGTTTGTTACCAGGCCCCTGGGTGTTTTTTTGGGCCAAGTCAATGACTTGTAAAAAGTCTTAAAAGCATGAAATAGGATATGAGATTTTTTTTTCTGCTCACGGTGGAAAAGGCTCTCTTTAAATAATGAGACCTGTAAGGCTGCACTGTGATGCTGTGCTGGGCAGGGGAAAGGAAATGTGTGTTCTTTTCCTCTGTTTCCTTGATTTCACAGCACGAAAAATGAGGCTCATGGATTAGGGGGAAGCTGTGAAAGGACTGATAGCCAAATCTTCACCCTTTATTTATTTGCAGTGCATAGGTATCACAGCGTGCCCAAATGTTTTTCTGACAACCCCATGCAACCCATATAGCTTCCTCATCATGAAAAAAAGACTTTATTTTGACATGTCCCTGGAAACCCACAAAGTGAAGATTGTTCCTAAATACAAATGTGTGTGCAAATGTGGGTAAAGAAGTAACTTAGTAGGTTTTTTTTCCCCAAGTGCCTTTTCTTGTACCGAAGCTGAAAAGGAAACATTCTCTGAGGATGCTTCTGGAGGGATGTAAGATGCATTAGGTTTATGGGATATGTTTTTCCTTGTATTAGTCAGAAAATAAACACTTTGTTTTCAGGGACCTCTTGCCCTGGGAGAACACTCTCAGATGTCAGCAAGAGATGTGGGAGTCATCGGGACAAAAAGAAAAACAGCCAGAAAACAACTGCTGCTATGTTAGAAGGAGTTTCACAGCAGAACAGGTAGGTTTCCGGAGAACATAAGGTGGATGAAAAAGGTGAGCAATTATGAGCACATTTTTTCCATGAGGGAGCATGACAAAAGTCTGTAACATAAACAGCAAACTCAACACGGGAAGTTGATAGAGCAGCTACCTGACACACAAAACCCGTATTTGCAGCCTCTCCTCTGTCCCGTGGACTTCATGGACAAGGTCAGCTTAGCACCTCACCAAACGTAAAACGTAGATACTCCCTCAGGTATGAAAAGTGTAGCAAAATGGGAGAAAGAGCATATCTAGAACCACAGATATTGCACGTGGGAAAAGCATGGAGAGAGCTCTTGTAGGATTCGTATTTAATCAAGACACATAGTAATTTTAATAAATCAGTTTTGCAAATGATATTCTCTCTTCCCAGTCTGTTGCTGACCTTTGTTTCTCAGCTGGTTGAAAACTTTGCCTGTACTTCCTATCCTGTTTATTTTATGCATGTATTTAATTTCATTTTTCAGGATGGTATAGAAAGGGATTAAACTGAGAATTGCATTTTTTTGTTTTCATTTCCATGTGGTTGATACTTTTTACGTGAATCTAAACTATCAGCTGTACTGCTGCATTTTATAACTTAGAAATCCCAAGGAAGCATTAATTAAAATAAAATTCTGCATTTAATAAATTCTCACATACATTTGACTATTCCAATCCTACTAAAAACAAACAAACAAACAAAATAAAGAAAAAGAGGGAAAGGGGAAAAAAAAAGAAAAAAAAAAAACAAAGAACCCCCAAAAGCAATCTGTCAAGTCAGAGATACATTGCTGAAAATTGCATTATCCATTATGACTGCTTCTCCCTGGCCAACATTTTACATTGTTATGATAATTTGCTCTGCAAAACAAGCATGTGGGCGCACATGACATCCCATTATTTCTTTTGCTTTCTTGGAGTCAGAGCCTGTTATCACAGGTGCATTTTCTGGCTGCCTTCTCCGTCTGTGTAAATGAACACTGGCATTCATCCACCCCTGGGAAATGCTTACCGCTTCTCTCTTGCAAATGTTATGCAATGCGAAGGACTCCCCTGCAGCACATGGCAATTCTACCCTTTTGCATTCAGTCAGTTGTGTAAACAGCATCAAGTTGCCTGTAATTGCCCAAATGCACGTTTTACAACCATCCTGCAATTAATTGCAGCTTAGTGTGCAATTAAACCTCCTCCTGCCAGGTGCTCTCACAACAGGACCATACTTCACCAGGCAGGGCACAGGTGGATCAGCCAGGTTTTGGAAACTCCTGGCATCTCACATCCTGCTCACAGTTGATCAAGGCAGCCAATGGATATCTGCTCTCACTGGCATTTTCCTCATCAGCACCATCAAAGGATACATCATGGGCACATATGTACCGTGATAGGCCTTGAATAATTCATGAAACTTTTTCCCATACAGCCTACTCTTCATACACTATCAATCCTCACTACCGGGTGCAGTCTGCTCCATAACTGTCTGACAAACTCCTCTGCAGGAGCACTGTTGGCTGATCAACTACAAGCTGTAGAAAGCAGAATTAGTCAGTTCTAACGGCCCCCTGTTTTGGCAGGACCACTTTCATGGATGTGACTGTGAAATGAAGGAATGGGGCAAGGTTTACTTCTGAGACGTGGCTTGTGCATTCACCTCTGGTAACCATGCTACTTCATGACAGTCTCACATTCTTCTCAATCTTCATCAGAGCCACAGATTAGTAAACATCTCTGCTGTTGTTTTAGACCATGTTTGCAATTCCATTGCTCTCTGTATCCAGCAGATGTGGATTTCTTAATAAAACGCATTGTAAGTAAAAGTTAAAACATCTTCCAAAAATGGAATTAATCACTTGTCAGGGATGCTACTTCCAAGCAGAAGTGCATTTGTGCATTGGATTACCATAGAGAATTTTTGTACCACACTGTGCAAAATGCCCACTTTGTTTAGAAAGTCAGCGTAGTATAATGCTGTAGAGCTTATGACTCTGACCCAGACAGTTTCTGGGTTCCTTTTCTACTGAGGATTAATTCTAATAAAACTATGTGCTGTATAGACACACACTTAATCACATAAAGTCCAAAGCTGCACTCTATATTCTTCAGCAATAAGGATCTCTTGGTGTCAATCTGCTCCAGTACTGTTCTTCAAGGCTAGAGTGTAGCCCACACAGAGTAAACAGGATCCTGTATCTTAAATGCATTAGATGTTTAAAATGTCTGATAATGCATTCATTAAGATGACTGATTGCTAGAAAAGCCCTAAAACTCACTATAAACAGTTCTGCCTCCAGAAACTTACGCTACTTTTATGAGGTAATCCATTACCCACCATGGAGGTGATCCAGTCTGGCAATCATAAAAACAAAACATATACTGCCTAATGCAACAATAATTGGTTTATAAATCTGACATTCTTTACAAAGGAATAGTATATCTTCTACACTATTCAAAGAACAAAACTTGAAGTCTTAAAATCTTGTCAGCAGCCAGGTGGGTGCTTGTATTTGTTGTCTGAGAAAGAGAGACTGATGATGTTTTTGGCATAGTTACAGTACAATTGTTGAGTTTGCCAAAATCAAAGCATTCCATACCTTAAAGATGATATATAGCATCACACCTTCACAAATTATCTTCACATTAGAAATGACTTCTTGGGGCTTTTGAATCAGAAAATCTTTAAAGATCCACGGTTACATGTAACTATCAACCCCCCATGACTAAGAGGATGTAGTGAATATTGGAGAAGAAATATTTGTTGGAGATTATTAAATACATGTAAATATACCAAGATCAGGAGGATTTGAGTTATCCTTTTCCTCTGCTGGGATCTAAATAAAATAGTGTCCTCTAATGTAGATTGAGCAATGAGTGCTTCTCTTTATGGTTTGGGGAGGATTTACAGTAAATAAAACTCAAGCACCAAAGCATCAAGAAAATCGAAGATATTATTTCTACTTGAATGAGATCAGAGAGTGGAAGAGGAAGAGAGCCCTATGTAAAGAAAAGAACAGCTGAAAAAACAGTATTTTCTGAACTCTACAGAATATAAGAAGCAAGGTGGGTAAATGACCCCTCATGTTTGCAGTGATCCTGGGACATATCTACCACTTCAAATACATGCTGCCTACAATACTTTTCCAAAATATGAGCTTGCATTTTTATATTTATGATGCACACACATTTTCATGATTTCTCAGGCAGCAAACTGGCTCTTTTCTCATATAATTAGTGCCTTCTCACATCAGTTAAGCAAGCAGATGGTCACACAGTTTGTACACACAGATTTCCGAATGTTCCTACTGTTTGACTCTTGTTGATGGTCACAATCAACACCACCAAGTAGGAGCCTCTGCAAATTGTAATAAAGCAAAATGACTGTTCAGTTGGATCAAAGGCAGTTATTCATTTAGGTTTAGTAGAGTATTCATTATAGTCATTATGGTAATACACATTATATTTCATACACATAAGCACTGTGTTAATAGCCTAATTCTGCAACAATTAATTCAAAGGAGAGGAAAAAAATCCCAAGTGAGAGTTCTCACAATGAGACTGCCCAACTTGTTACTGGAGTAACAAGGTACTAGTGACTACCCCATGGCATGTGGAATTCAAAAGGTCTTTAAGTGTGTGTGGACGTGCTCAGGGGCACAAGAAATCACCTGGGTTTCAGTCAAACTTGTTGTATGAACCAACAATCATGTTTCAGAAAAAACTCTTTTCTATATTGGTCATATTGCTTTTTGGGGTTTGAGGTAAACATTTCCATTTTCAGGATGGATATTTCTACTCTTTGCTCTTGTTTTAGGGATACTCCATATAAAAAAGGAGTTTTATATTGTCTGGGTTTGAAAAGGACTGAAAGTTTTGAGGCAAATATAGCCTCAGGAAAGATATAATCTCTCTGAGAGCTGAACAAAAGAATTGAAATGTTTAGGCTGATAAGAGAATGGGGCTTAGGACTACAGACAAGGAAAAGAAACCAGAAAAATGGGGTTTTTTGGATTAAAGAAGTGGAAGAAAATTAATTTAATTCAGAAAACAATGAGAACCATAAATCAATCACTTAAATTTGGGTAGGACAGAGATAACAAAGAGAGACAAAGAGTAATAAATACATAAATAGGTATATACATATAAATACAGATTTTGCCCACTCCAACCCACATCCCTGATCATCACAAGCCCATATATTCGATCTGCACCTGAGGGTTGAGGTGGGTAAGGAATGATCTGGCGTGGGGAAATGCAGTTCTCTTAACCTCGAAGACCTCAATTCAAAATTGAACTCTTGAGGACAAAATCCCTTGGCCAGATGTAGTCTTTCTTTAGGGTGGCTGAAATTCTTGAGTTTGACCACTTTGACAGGGGCTGTTTTCAGCTCTTTGCTCTCCCCATCTGCAGAACAAGAGAAGAATCAGATCTTCCGGGTAGCTTTAAGTTTCCCACGTTGCGGCGGAGCCTTTTCTCTGGCATCTGAAACCTTCTCGCGATTCTCCTCACCAGTGGTCTGTCTCCCGCCACGCAGAGTTGTGGGCTTGGCCATTTTGCCCCTTTGCTTCTGGCAAAACTCTTTCTAACCACTCCAGCCAGTAATCTGTAAACAAAAAGAAAGGCTGCCTACTGTGTGGAAGATCTTTCATTGCCCCAGCTTGAGGATGACTGCAGCAGCTCTCTCTCTTTCTTTGTCCATCCTGCTGCTCCAAAAAAGAAATGTGTGTGCCAGGGAAGCCATTTGATTTGCGCCTTTTATAGATGTATTCACAGAGGTGCTCATTGACACGTCTCGGATCCAGGGGCAGGAGCAAAACCTGAACCAAGGGCCAGGCCCCACCCCTTCCCCCACAGAGTCATGGAAAAGCCTTTCCCATGCTAAAAAGGGAAGGGTTAGGGCTAGGGTTAGGGTTAGGGTTAGGGTTAGGGTTAGGGTTAGGGTTAGGGTTAGGGTTAGGTTTAGAAAGGACGCCCTTGTGTTCTAAACTCCTTCTCAGAAGGGAGTTTAAGTGTGGCTGGATCCAGACTTAGTCCCGTGACTTGGTCAACAGTTTATGCCTAAAGGGTTATATATGCAAAATCAATCCATTATGTCACTTAGGATCTCAAAGTTCAGCATCCTATGAATCACTTACCGAGGCACTATTGTAGCAAGGAATCTCTCAGCCCCGAGGAGTAACCCTGAAAGGTGTCCCTACTCGATGGGGGATTCTGGTGCACATCCTGCTGCCATGCAGAAGACCTTAATGGACCCTGGGCTGTTGTGGCAGATCAACCACCCTGAGAAGGACCTGTCAAAGACCAGAGCTTGCCCAAACACTTCATAGGGATTAGGTTGATGCCTCAAGGCTATTATTTGGCATTTCACAGTCCAGGTTCTTAGCATGCCTTAGTCCTGTGTTTGCCCCCTGACCAATCAGAATGGCCACAGATCAGATTCCACTAGAGTATAAACGAAGCCCTGCTGGAGAACTGAGTGTAAGTCTGTCCTCCTTGGCACAGCAGATTTGCAGTCGGGGACTCTTCCCTTGGATCAGTGCATCATTCAAGGAGACTACCCAGGATTGAATTAGCCTTCACACCACCACTGCCCCCTTTTGGTAAGAGAATTATTTCTTCTGGTTATTCTTGAGTAAATTCTCACCCCCTTTTGGGTGAGTGACCCCTTAGATTTGGGTACTTTTCTGTGAGTAAGTGCTTGTGTGTAGGAATTGTGCAGCAATATATTTCCAACCAAGATCCAAACTTGTAATTAAACTTGGGCTGTCAGAGCACCAGGCAATTTTTGTTGCAATAAATCTGCATTTTGGGATAGCTACTGCTGTCTGTGTTGTGGGTGCCTCCACAACAGATGTCCACTATTTATGGAATAAGATAATTCACCTACAGTCGTACTATATACCAACTACAGATGTTAGTTTCTTCAGATTTAGCTTAAGTCAGACAGCAGCCGACACTGTGGTCAGGTGAGTTTGTTCAAATTAGGCCTTGTCATTATCCATCTTCCCCAAATCCACTTTGAGCCAGATGCAGTCATCACAACCAGATGCATCCATTGCAACCACCAATGGTGACTGAGCACAGTTACAAGAAATAAAGGTGAAGTTAGTTGTGGAGTTAGTCAGGGGGCACACTGCCACAAAAATAATTTGATTAGCATGTCAGTAGTTTGTAGGTGATTGTATCTATACATCTTGCAGTCACTAAATTTTGATGAATTCCTGAATCTTTTAACACACCAATAAAAAAATTGCCTTCTGCAAGGTTTTTGACTATAAATCCCAATAGTTCTACCTTGTAAACAGTTCTACTTGAGGAAAGAAAAAACCCCAAAGAATATCATAACACAAAAAAATCTCCCTCTTTGTAAGATCAATGGTCCATCTAGCCTAGCAGAGTATTTACATAAATAGCAATATGGGATGCTATATAGTGAGACTATATGAGTTTCTTTTATTTCTCGTTTTAATAATTAATAGAATGCATTAATAAATACTATAGCATTTCATATATGATAAAGAAGCAAGAAAATTCTTTAAAGCAAGAAGGTAGAATTACTTTTGCTTTCCCACTAGCTATTTACGCACTCATTAAAAGTATAAAATCATGATTTCACTAAGTATGTTTTCCTCATGTGTGTCAAAATATATGGGTCTTTTTGAATGCTAGAAGTGCAAAGAAGGCTGAAAATAGGTAACAAAACAGTGAGAGAGAAAGTACAACTGCATTCACTCACTGTCCTCTGCAACCAGCATGAAATTCTATTTCCCTCCAGGAACGTGCAGTGAACCTGAAACATTATTATGAACTCCACACACAATTGAGGTCATGGTGATCCTGAAAGAAAATAATAAAGTCAGCAGAAACAGCAGAGAGACTTTCTGTCTTCATTCCCAACAGGA
>NW_010408556.1:16261-19540 GCF_000710305.1 Buceros rhinoceros silvestris | reverse complement strand
TCCCTTGTTGTTAAAACACAGCTAAGGCATTACTTATTCTGACCCGTACACCCGTGTGCTTTGAACACATCCTCTGGGTACACACAGGTACTCTGGAGTGCCACTTTCTTAACAGTCACTGCTGCTCCCCTTCCCTCTCTGAATTCCAAATTAAAGGATAATGCTATTGTTCTTCCCAATTATAGCCAACCTATTCTTCATACTGCCTAAGTCCCCCCTCCCTCCCCTCTCTGAATTCCAAATTAAAGGATAATGCTATTGTTCTTCCCAATTATAGCCAACCTATTCTTCATACTGCCTAAGTCCCCCCTCCATCCCCAGAACAAAAAAAAAAAAAAAAAAAAAAAAAAAAAAAAAACCACATTGAAAAACAGTAAAGTCTACGGTGATGGTCTGCTAGGAGCTGTTTGGAGTTGTTTGTTTTGCTTTTGCTTTAGAGAAAGGGCAAAGAGGAGGAACAAAGCATTTTCCCCAACACTGAAGAAAACGATAGGATTGTAACTCCCTTGTCTTAAACAGTAGTCAAGAAAGCAGAGCACAAGGGCTACTTAAAAGTGGTGTTAAAAGCGGGATGACTGGTGCAGTTGTGATCTTATCAAAACTGAAGATTGTTAAAGAGAAACTGGAGCCACTTTAAATGCTTCACTTGTCCAAAGCTATGCCCCTCTGCGCACAGACCGAGTTCTGATACAGATAGGTAGCAATGAAGAACGGTTTTATTGATATGTGACTCTGTGCTAGAAATGCTGTTTTGCCAAATGTTTCGTTTCAGTGAGTCATAGCAAGCAAAGGCTTACTGATTACGTTGTCACCTGCCATGAGAATAGAGGAGTAGTGCACAATGCAGCTGGTATCTAGCATAAAAGCCAGAGAGTGGCTGGAGATGGTCTGGAGCACTGTTTGGAGCAGAATATTCAAAATCACCTCTTGCATAAGCTCATGTCTCATCTGTGCTTCTTTAGGGAGAGCTGAACAAGACTAGCTTCCTAAGTCAGATGCTGTGAATCTTTGCTGTAGTTGTACCATATTGAGAACACCCTTGAGACCAAGTTAATTCAAATTAGAAATCCTGCTCTTGCTTCTGCTTGTCAGTGACTGACAAGTCATCTCATGGTGTTTGTGTGAAGCAGATTTGTTTACCTTTTCTTTGTTTTTAGCCACAAGGGTTTTTATTTACATTTGCAACCAGTGACAGGATCTGGTCCCACTCCTCCACATTTTGTAGTAGGTGAGCATCACCCTTCTGTGCTTCAGACAGTCGCAGAATGAATAGAGCTGGATATGTGTCTGTAAAGATGGTACTGAGGTCTGAGTAAATTCTAAGGCAGAACCTCCCCGGAGTGTGTGTGGCGTTTTCTGTCTTTAGTTGATTGTTCTGAAAACTAACCTTACAGTCTGAAATAATTTATTTCCTATTAGTTTTTTATGATGAGCTGTATCAGATTTGCACGGCAAGCTTTTCATAGCAGAGGCACTACATGGATGGATTCTGCGAGAGGAGATATGGGGCTGTCCAATAGAGCCAATGCCAGTTGTCTCCAAGACAGACCTGCCACTGGCCAAGGCTGAGTCCATCAGCAATGGTGATAGTGCCTCTACCACCAATAAAAAAGAGGGAAAAAAACTACTAAGTAGCAGCAGTCACAACACACCCCTGCCACTGGCCAAGGCTGAGTCCATCAGCAATGGTGATAGTGCCTCTACCACCAATAAAAAAGAGGGAAAAAAACTACTAAGTAGCAGCAGTCAGAGTGCTACCAAAAATCAGAAGAAACTCCTCAACGCCAGTGTAGCATTAAGAAGCAGCCTTTCTTTTATTTGCAGCTCCAGATGCACGGGATATCATTCTGCCTATTGCACATACTGTAGGCTGCTCCAACCGAAGCTTGTATCACCTAATGACATACATACTCATTATTTCCCCCGGAATAATCATACATATTCATTCTACTTCTAAAAACTGATTAGAATTTTTACATAGCTATTATGCATGGGGCCTGAGCTTAGTAAGACTCATATGGTGAACTCTAGTGGGTTGCAGAAGAAATATTTCTTTAGGCTTTGTCCTTGGATTTTCCCATATATGGTCATTGATTGACAAAGAAAGGTATTTTCACTAGAACCTGTTGTGATTTATGCTGGCTTCAAGTGGTCTTCAAATGCCTCAGCTTGTGTTTTCTCTTCTGTTTTGTCTCCTCCTGTCTGCTTTCTCAAGCTGTTTAGATTCTTCTCATTTTTTTCCCAGACCATCAATGTTTTCACATCTATTGTACAGGCTAGTATTTACAAGGTAACCTAACCAGAGGGAGGAGAGAGGATATGTGAGAGAAACAGCTCTGTAGACACAAAAGTCATTGAAAAAGGAGAGGGAGAAGGTGCTCCAGGTGCTGGAGCAGAGATTCCCCTGCAGGTCATAGTAAAGTCCATGGTGAGGCAGGCTGTCCCCTTACAGCTCACAGAGGTTCACAGTGGAGCAGATAACCACCTGCAGCCCACGACAAACCCCAAGCCAGAGAAGGAGGCTGTGATCCAGTGGGAAACCTGTGCTGGAGTGAACTCCTTACAGGACCTGTGGACCCTTGGAGAGAGGAGCACATGCTGAGGACTGTTTTGCTGGCAGGACTTGTGACTCCATGGAAAGGACCCATGCTGGACCAGTTCATGAAGAACTGCATCCTGTGGGAAGGACTCATATTGGAGAAGATCGTGGGAGGGACTCCAAGCTGGGGCATGGAAGACTGTAAAGAGGAAGAAGCAGCAAAGAAAATGTGTGATGAGTTTGCCTCAACCTCCTGTACCCTGCGCTGCTTGGAGGGAGGAGGTGGAGAAGCTGGGAGTGAAGTCAAGTCTAGGAAGAAGAGAGAGGTGGAGGGAAGCCATTTTAATATTTCTCTTTATTTCTCATTATCATACTCTGATTTGATTGGTAATTTCTCCAAGACAAGTTTGTTTTGCCCCTGACAGTAAGTAGTGAATGATCTCTCCCTGTCCCTATCTTGACATATGAGCCTTTCATTATATTATCTGTCTTCTGTCCAGTTGAGGAGCGGGAATGACATAATGGCTTGGTAACAGGTAACAACAGGTGGCCAGCCATGACATAATGTGATGGGTTGGCAAAAGATCTCCTTTTTAGGAGAATTTGCTTTAACTAACCAATGGTATTCCCTGCAATGTGACGTCAGCTCCATCTCCATTTTTCATTGGTTAAAAGTTTTCGCGGGTCCGTTCGACTTTCGAGCCTCTGTTGCTTTAAAAGCCACAAAGCCGAGCCATGTG